>NC_087248.1:15891700-16199200 GCF_037042905.1 Lytechinus pictus | reverse complement strand
ACAAAAAGACACATCTTTACTTTAATACCAATGTGTGTGCCAAATTTCATGAGAATTGATTGAAAACTGATGAAGCAGATTGAATTGTAAGTTTTTTCCCAATTTTCACCAAATGATATGTTGTTACCGTGGCAACAAAATTTCTGAAAGACACACAAAAATGTGTCTTAGACATCTTCACCTCAAGACCAATGTGTGTGCCAAATTTCATGAGAATCGGATGAAAACAGAGGAAGCAGTTCTAACTGCAAGATTTGTACCTTATTTTTGCCATAATACACTGTTACCATGGCAACACAATATCCAACACATGCAAAAAATGTGTCTTGCACATCTTTACCCCAAGACCAAAATATGTACATACACACCAGCATTCCACCTCCTCCACCGCCACCCTTCAGCTTGTTTAGGATCTGCATTCAGATATTTGGTGCATTGAGATGTGAGGACAAACAGAACATCTGTTCAAAAAGGGTCTGAATTCAAGAACTAAACCAATGCAAAATAATGCACTGCTATTGAGTTTTGCACTAGTGCTAGTCTATATATCAGACCAATCTAAACTCATAAATTCTGACATTTTCACCCATTTTTTCACTGTTCCTGCAGCCAGATTTTTTGGAGCATACCCCATTTTTAATTCTTATACATAAACAAAGGTCTGGAGAAAAAAATCATGCTTTTGTCCACCGTGTCCACAAGTAGGGTGTTTTTGACGCTAACAGACCGGACTATAGTAAGTAATTTCCTGTCCATCGTTCTTGCGTCACCATGGTCACTGAGTCACTGAAAATAAATAATCAAATGATGAATCAAGCATGCTTTACATGTCGTACGGGTCAAATGTTCTAAAGTCACGTGGGAATGAAGCAATTGCCAGGGCGAGAAAACTGTTCTTTTTATTTAAATCTAGATTTGCGATATAATTTGACATTATAATCAGATTTTCTTCTTTTTTTGTGGGGGATCGAGGTCTTGGAACTATTGGGAGTCCTGCCTACCAAGCCATCAGCTAAAGGACGGTGGTAGAATCTACATACTTCAGGCATGTTAGGTGTAACGAGTAGGAAATGTAACTACATACCCATAAGAATGACCCGTTTGTGAGCCTCATGTCGCTGACGTCGACTCTTCATCTTTGCCTTTTTCTCCCTCCTCGTCATCGAGCACGTCGAGTTGATGTTCCCGATACTGTTCGACTCCCTTCCGTAGCTGATATCATCTTCATCATCGGCTGAATCAGGTTGGCGTCTCCTCATGGCTGGCCGGGGAAGGGTCACCCCTGTCCCTGATTCCTACGAATGGGAAATGACGACAGGCAGCAGGCTATATAGTACCGAAGCGATAACGTCAGTTGCCATGGTGTCATGACGACCTGGTTCTAAACAAATGAACCCGGAATGAAAGCGTGTGTTTCTCATCGGAGAAAATGGCTGCTATCGGAATGATCGCTTGCAGCCTATTTTTCAGACGAGCCAAAATGTGTGCAGATGATCGTCAGGTGCGACTCTGTTTAGAACCACAACGCCATGACACCATGGCAACTGACGTCACACTTCCGTACTTTATTCACAAAACTTGCCCTTAAATTGATACAATAAGTAGAAATCAGCAAACAAATTAAATGCCTGTAGGTCTACCTATCAGACTTTCAAAAATGAAATTAAAAAAGAAGAACTGTATCAATAGTTATATTTTCTTTTTAAAGGGGAATCCAACTGATATGAAAAGTTTGTTTTTGGTTTTAAAAAAAAATGGGAGAGCAGAGAACCAAATAGGTTGTACACAATTAGAAGGCTATTGGAATCTTAAAAGTTGTAAAATATAAATTATCTTGCTAGCTGATAACCATGGGGATTTTCAATTAGCATAACTGGCAGATGCCAGTATGTCGTGTGATGTTCATCGTGCTGTAGAGGCCCGCGTAAAAGAGAAATATAAGAAAACAAGGCAGAAAGAAGAAATGATTACAAAAAAAAGAAATGTCAGGGTCGTGTAACTATATAATTAACCTTGCTATTCAAATGAGAACAAAAATGACGCCCCACCCCGTTATATGGCGCCGCCTATGTTAGCTAACTAAAATTAAAGAAAGCTAGGTTTTATTACAAACAAAATACGGTTGTATAGGCCTATAGCCATGGGCGGAAATCCCAGGGGGACAGGGGGACGTGCCCCCCCCCCCCTACTCAAAATAGTAGGGGGGACACAATATCAAATGTCCCCCCTACTATTTTTGGTTTTTTATGATGGTAAGAAATACGTCATTCTAAATCGAAATAAAACATATATATTGGGACGAGATGACCTTACTTTGGCGATGATAACCTTTTTTTTGCTTGTCAAATTTTCCCGCCCCATGTCCCCGTAGGCGGATCCAGGGGGCCGAGGGGCCCGCCCCCCCCCCCCCTCTTGGCGGAGCAAAAAAAAAAGAAAAAAAGGGAAAGAAAGAAGTAAAAAGGGAGGGAAAAGAGAGGAAAAAAGAAGAGAAGGACGACGACTGCATAAAATAAGATGAGGGGAAGACTTGGAAAATAAAGAGAATCTTTCGTGCCACTGAAATAAAATAAAATATAAAGATTTACATATCTTGTTCAATATGGAGTTCGAATATCAAGTTTGGAAGTCAATATACAAAACATATTTCACCTCAGAAATCGAACTTTCATTATTTTCTGTAAAAATGTCAGTTTTATGGTCTGAATGTTAACATGTTGCTTGCGCTGCGCGCTCGCAAATTTTCATTTATCAGGTACCTATTATTTTCGTGTATTCCATAAAGTTTTCAAAATATCCCTTTTCAGGTCTGATTGTCAAGACGTATCAGCTAGCGCGCTGCGCGCTTGCATTTTGATTGGCGAGTTATATAAATGTTTCAATATTGATTGTACAACAAACTACTTAAAATCCCCTTTTCATGACAGTTTATCAAAAATTTTAGCTCGCGATTTGCGCTCGCATTAATGGTTAAAAATATATTAACTGATGCATCCTATTCATAATCACAAAAGTGAAATGTCATGATATCATCAGATTTCGCGCCCTCATTAGACATTAATAAATATGATATTAATTTAATGATTAAATTGTCCCTTTTGTTTCATCTCGCGCTTAGCAAGAGGAATAGGAAGATAGTCATCATTTTCATATGACATGTAAGGATGTCCCGGTCCTATGTCAAAACTCAAAGTAATAATAATATCAGCTCTTTTTTAAATGCGATCCATATCCACCTTATAATTTTTCTACAAAGTGCTTGAAATATAAAGCTGAAATTGGCTTTTTTTTCAGATCGGAATATCAAAGTTTTCATGATTTTCATGATTAAAGTTGTATTTAGAATGCCCAGATTCTAGGTCTAAATATGAAACACGCTCGCGCATGTTTATTCAGATACTCAACTTGTTCTCTAATTTAAATCATTATCCAGTTTCAGATCACAATATCAAAATTTTTCTGCGCGCGCTTTGTGCTCGCATTATCAATGTAGAAAGACCCCATATTACTCATCCTTTTGATGATTTACAAAACATGAACAGAGTGGCCCATTTTTAGGTCTAAATCTCGATATTTTTTTCTGCTCGCGCTTCGCGCTCGCATCAATCGTTAAAATATATAGCTATCCTGTTTTTCCATTCTATCTTTAGAAAGTTCAAAAATTTTCAGCTCGCGCTTCGCGCTCGCATTTTTTTGATTTGTTGAAATATGTAACGCCTTCATGGCTAAGTGCAAGCAGTCCTTAACAGGTTTTCAACAGGTACCAGTTCAAAACGTATATAAAAATTTTCTGCTCGCGCTTTGCCCTCGCATTATTAATACTCATCCTTTTCAGGATTTACAAAACATAGAGTGTCTCGTTCAGTAAATATTATAGGACTAAATCTCGAAATTTTCCGCTCGCGCTTCGCGCTCGTAATAATTGTTTACTTACATACCTTTTCTGCTTGAGTTACAAAAAGTGCTTAGAATTTCCATTCTTTAGGTGAAAATGTCAAAAAAAAAATTCAGCTCGCACTTCGCGCTCGCATTATTTGATTGTTAAATGCTACTTTAACAGGTATCTTTTCCATCAGTTCATTTCTGTTCGCGCTTTGCGTTCGTAGTAATTATTAAGTTGCATACACATCTTTTTCAGGATAAACATTGCCCAGAATCAGTTCAAATTTTAGGAAAAAATACATAAAATTTCCAAAAAAAATAGCTCGCGCTTCGCGCTCGCATCATATAAATAAGGATTATGATAATATATATTAATTCATAAGAATAAAGCTAAGAAGTGACTAATGAGGACTACCCCTTCAAAGAAACAAACAAAAATCATCTTCGAGCTGCTGATCGGGGAAAATATGGCTGAAACAAATTTCCGCCCCCTGTGTCCCCCCTACCTTTTGGGAGAGATTTCCGCCCCTGCCTATAGCTCTGATTGATTTAAAGGAGAATGAAACCTTTGGAACAAGATAGCTTGTGTGAAAACAGAAAAATTAAAGAAACAGATCAACGAAAGTTTGAGAAAAATCGGACAAATAATGAGAAAGTTATGAGCATTTGAATATTGCGATCACTAATGCTATGGCAATGCGACAAAGTTGTGTGATGTCACTTGTGAACAATTAACTGTCCCCATTACTTTAGTATATATTCCACATAAACTGCCTCTTTTATCATATATATCAGTAGATCATGTGTTCTTTCTATAGGAGGGCATGTAATACAGATTTTTAAATACATCATGGATAAAGAGTTTGTATCACCATAAGAAAAAGCAAAAAGAGATATTTTGAGGGTATTTTAAAGTCCATCAAAGGGAAAGTTGTTCACATGTGACATCATACATCCTTGTTGCATTGCCAATGGGAGGATCTCCATGGCATTAATGATTGCAATATTAAAATGCTCATAACTTTCTTATTATTTGTCCAATTTTTCTCAAACTTCCTTTGTTCTTATTCTTTGTTCTTGTTTTTCTGTTTCGACACAAGCCTACTTGTCAGGGGCGGAAATCTCTCCCAAAAGGTAGGGGAGACAAGGGGCTGGAAAATTTGACAAGCAAAAAAAAAGGTTATCACCCAAAATTTAAGGTCATTTCGACGAAAAAAAAATTGGCAAGCAAAAAAAAAAAAAAAAAGGTTATCATCCCAAAAGTAAGGTCATCTCGTCCTAAAATACATGTTTTATTTCGATTTTGAATGATGTATTTCTTACCATCATAAAAAACACAAATAGTAGGGGGGAAATTTGATATTGTGCCCCCCCCCTACTATTTTGAGTAGGGGGGACACGTCCCCCTGTCCCCCCTGGGATTTCCGCCCATGCTACTTGTTCCAAAGGTTTAATTCCCCTTTAAATTTCAGAAATTAAAATAACCACGTCGAGGATGATGTTGAAAAACGTTAATTGAATAAATTATTGTTTTTTTGTTTTTATGCCTCATAGAAACCAGATTTTGGTTAATTATTTTTAACGTGCTGCTTCAATTCAAATTAGTTCTCTTAATGGGAGGAAATCGATTTATGTTATATCTGGTAGTCGAACATTTATGATAAATGAATGCCTAAACATAACTTAAACAGAACATGTGTTTGAACCCTAATTTGATCATTATTTCGGTATAAAGTGCGTCCCACAAAAACGAAACCGAGATTTTTCGATGATATATCATAACTTAGCAGACAAATCACTATCATTACAAAGCTTAGAGTCTCCTCTTTTAGCTGGTATATTAAAGAAGATTTCTCATTCACGCATGCGTGAGTAAAAACAATTTAAAGAAAGAATACCAAAACGTAAGTCCCTTGGCGAGGGGTAGCTCGGTTTCAAGAAGAAAATAATATGCCTACAAAGTTCAATATCTGCTCGTTCATTTGTCTTTCATTTGAAACCTCAATCACAGAAAATGATCAAGAAATAAACTTCTCTTTCTTCGAAATAATGCTTGCATTTCCATAATTTCTTTAAAAACAAATATTTTTTCCACCTGTTTCCCACCAAAGCTATCGCATGGTTAACAAAAGACTTTATGCATGACGGAGAGTCAATAAAACAGTGTCGAGTAAGTCTGACAGCTAGCCTGGAAAACCTCTTCAGTTTTTTTTTAATTATTGGAATTCAAGCCTTAATTCAAATAAACAGAACTTTGTTATTTCTTAACCGTTATCTGTGATAGATTTGAAACTTCTTCTCACTGGACCCCCATGACCAACGACGTCATATATTGAGTGCAAGACAATGGGAAATACAGAGGAGTGATGAGAGAAGTATTCGTGATTAAGACCACTCACTTCACACGAGTCCATCGACTGGCTCCGGCTCTTATTTGGCATATTCGACAACGACTTCAAAGTGGGCATGGAGGACGAAAGCTGGTGGCTTCGAAGACTCAGGCCCTCCTTCCTGATGAAGTACGCGATGACGACGTAGACAGCGACCAGACACGGGAGCGTCACTCCCAGGTAAAGAATGCTACAACCGAGTCGAAGGACATCATTTTCCCAGATCCGAGTGCAGTGCTTCGTGCCTGGGTCGTACTCGTACCCGATCACCAAACCGATGGATGCTATGAATATCCCTACGAGCCAGGACAAGGAGACCATGACCAAGACACGGCTGCGGTTTGGAGGGTACCGGCGGGACAAAACGACGATTAGGAGACGGTCGGCGGCGATGGAGAGAATGATGGGAAGATTGGTGAAGGAGAACATGATGGAGAGGAATCCATTCATCTGAAAGTGAGAATAAACGGGAAAAAAACCTAGTGCTTACATTTTAGCAGGGGTACTCACCTGATAAGTGATGTTCTGGTTTTACTTGTCACTCTTATCAAAATCATTGAAAACCAAAAATCGTTATTCATGTTAAAAATGCAGTATGGCGTTATTATTTCCTCTTTAAAAAAACTTTCTCAAATGTTTCGTATAGTACACACATTTTGTGAAGTCAAAACCAGAGTGATTGATCCTCTTTTCTAACAAAATTTTCCCACAAATCGTCATGTTTTCTGTCACTTTCACAACTATCTTATTTAGGCCTACAAGCCACAGAAAATACATACAGAACTAAGATCGACTGCAGAAATGTGGTTATGTTGTAAAAGCGCACTATGTTATGAATTACTTAAAATTGCCCAAATAGTAAATGTGCACCTGACTTAAAAATGCCCCTATTACCCAAAAGTCTAACTTAGTATACGTTCTAAAAGCGGAAGTCTTAACTTACTTTGCACACATCATCGTGATTTATCAAAAAACTTCCCCCATCAAAGACAGAAGCCAGTGAGAAGGTCATACTGGCTAGCGCCACACCCAGATCCGCCACGGATAGGTTGAAGACCAAGATATTATGGGGACTCTTTCTCAGGTTGCGTACACGTACGATGATGGTGATTGTAAGGACGTTGAAAAGAATCGCTCCAAGCATGATGATAATCAAGCTGATTGGATAACACGAAATGGGTAAAAGATGAAAATATCATGATGTGCATGATATAGCAGTATACGCTGCCCAGTGAGTGTTATGTCGCAGTGCGGTATTGTATTGAGCCATCCAAGGAGCTACGCCGCGGCGCGTCCTCAATTCTAGAAGATGCCGCTGAAGAATCTCTTCATGATTGTCATGGCCAGACTGGAGATACCGATGACGGAATGAAACTGTTTAAGGTGTCGCCGGTCCAGTCATGATTTTTTTTTTCTTAAACGTTGTTATCCGTCATTCGCCACCCCCCCCCCCCCCTCGACATCATTGATCCTAATTTCGACGATTATCGTATTGAAAATTTATAGTTTCTGATAATAGCAAAATCTAGGTGCCCTTAGGTGGTAAAGATTACTATTTCGATTACAAATGCACGACTGCATGTCGAATTTATTTAATGGTTTAGCGGGTTTGATCATGATGAACGTACATTTAAAGAAACAACAGACACTAAAACATTTCATTTCGTACAAGAGATACAAGATCTGAAAATTTAGTGTTCAACAATTGATGTCCTTCCAACATAGACTTTGTCAAATTAAAAGAGAGAAAAGGGTCATCACTTTCTCGAATATCTTAGAGGCGATGACATAACTTAAAACATTAAACAAATTTATTCCACAAATATACGACGGTCTCAAATTTACGAATTTCACGAATCCATCGCAAAATTAAATGCGATACATTAACTTAGGTTTTGCGTACTTTGTGGCCTCCATATTGAACGAAATTTAGAATTATGATAATAGACAATGTAGATGTTACGTAATATCAATTGTCATGATTCTATCGGAATGACTTTTAACATGTTTTATTTTTTGTCGTCTTAATATTGCATTCAAACAACTCTAAAACATCCAATAATACTACAGAAATACTTAAAGACTGATCTTTTACCTTAATGATTCTAGCACCAGATGAAAAGTTGATCTGTTTTCTCCAGAGCGAGGGAGAATCGTGCTGTTCACGGTAAATATCATTTCTAAAGTTGAATTCATTATGAACTCAATCCCTTCACAGCGAAAGTCACTCTGATACTGACTTTCAAGTGGGGTGGTTGTCTTCACTATGTTTCATTTTAATTACAGCTAAAATCTACTTCACTTTAAATAGATAATATCATTAGCCTTCGAAAGTATCAATGCATCTATATCAATGTAAGTCGTGCAATGTTTTGAAATATTATTTTAAAGGGATGCTCCGGGCTGAAAATATTTATATCTAAGTGAATAGAGTAAAATTCACAAAGCAAACTGCTGAAAATTTGATAAAAATCGGATAACAAATAACAAAGTTATTGAATTTTAAAGATTTGCATTAATCAGTTAAAACATTTCTAGGCAAGTCTTTATGAATATTCAATATGTGTGCTGATGATGTCATATACCCACTTGTTCTTTTGTATTTTATTATATGCAATTAGGTTTATTAAAACAATTTCTACCAAGAACTAAAACAATTGAATTGAAAACTGATTAAGTGCATTAGTTTTTTTTTTGAAAAAATGAAACAATTCTGATTTCAGGTAATAACATTTAAAAAAGGAAAGTGGGGATGTGACATCATCAGCCCACCTCACCTAATGAATATTCATGAAGACATGCCGAGAACTGTTTCACCGGACTAATGCAAACCTTTAAAATTCAATAACTTCGTTATCCGATTTTGATGAAATTTTCAGCATTATGATTTGTGAATTTTACTCTATTTATTTAGATATAAATATCTTCATCCTGGAGTATCCCTTTAAAGAGAGATTCTATGATTTTCTTCGCTATCAAGAGGATGTATTTAACTTCCGCGTTTCACAATGTCCAGATCATCCAGTGCAACGAACATGAAGAATACATTCTAAATGAATTGTTACACAGATTTGTTGACATAAATATGATACAATTACTTGCATAATATACAATTCGTGTGCTTTCCATTGTAAATATGAAGACTTTAAGAGAAGTGAAAGATTGTACACATGTCGATTGTAAGGTGTGTTAATTTCTTTCTTTTTTAACTCTTTAGCCATCCAAAGACCTTTTTTAAGTCAAGTAATGTCAAAATATACACAAGCAAACATTATAACACAATCCATAAATGAATTCGAATTATAATACTTAACATATCTCTAAATAAAGAATGAAGTGACATCCATTTAGTATTAGATTTGTTAGACAATCCCGATATAGAACTAATATATCTCCCATCTTCATAATACTGAATCATTTTTTCTTTGTATAATTATGTAAACACAGGTTTTTACTATTTAACTTTTGAAGAAATAAATGTTGTTTGATCATACATACCAAAAAATTCAATACATCATTTCTTTTCTCGTCGAAACCAAGGATTATATTTTTCAACTTAACTTGACGTATGCCTGAGAACTTTCATTTATCAAATTTTCGGTTTCCGTCCAAATTTTTTAAAACTAAATTTACATTCATAAAAAGTGTACAATATCTTCCAACTCCTTATTACAAAATGAACATTTTTCATTTATCATTTTTAACAATCTAAATCTTATATAATTTTTTATTCAGAAATAATATTCTTATACTGAAAATATCTCAAATCAATATCTGAAATAAAACGAAATATCATGATATGGTATTTTTCAGTTGTTATATTATAAAAAGGATCATCTACATACCGATCCAATTTTGAACATATTGAAGGAACACATTTTTTTCCAAGCAGAGTCTTATAGATATATTAACATCCTTTTCGATCATGTACTAATATTTTAATATTTGAATGTATCAAAGGATTTTCTAAATTTTCTTCACAATTTTCGACATTTACTCGATATCGAAAATTTATTGTCTGACTTATAAAAATAAGACAAATAATTTACTTTCAAACATTTTTTTTTTTGTTCACATTCATCATAAGTATGTCCCTTATTATCAATCAAGTCATTAATAAATCTAATGCCTTTTCCATACCACGATCGAAAAAAATGCAGATATATTCCCAATTTGATTAGATATGTTTCTTCACAAAGAATAGGTAAGGAAACTATTTCTTCCCGCCTAAATCAACAAAAACATAGCCTAAAATACATCTTCTAAAATGAATTGGCTACTTAGTATAATTTCTTGGCTCTTGAGATGATCAAGACTGAAATCCTTACCACGCATTCGGCATTTATTTGGCGATACATTAATTCTTTTTTCCCACTCTTGACCAGGTGTCAAATAATTCTACAAGGATGGGAAGGTCAAAGCCATAATTTGCTTTTGTCGTTCAGACAAACTGTTAGTAATCATTTATAACCAAGATCCCAGCATATCACCAATAACTGTCGAATTGTTAGGAGCAATTAACAACGATAGTCAACGATCGTTTTTTTTTTTCTGTTTAACTTATGCATTCGCATGTTCGTGGTGACTAGATGAGAATCACCGCATCATGGCTGGTAGGTGGGGGGTCGATTGATGTGCAGTTCAAACTGTGCGTCTCAAAATAAAAGTTTACTTTTTTTTAATGGCTCCCAAATAAATAATACAGTATGTGATTCTGTATAGGAAAGAGTTTGTATATAAGGAAACTTCATATGACACTAAAATAGTATTTTCGGAAAATGAGTGATCTTCAAAATAATGTATTTTAAAGACGACTCGGCGATTTAAAATGATTTATAGGTCGGCGAACAAAGCCAGGTCATGAAGGTGTTTGTAATTTGGAATGGCGCGGTTGACGAGGTGATACGTCACAATGGCGCGCCAGACGGTATTGTTTATGCGCACAATGACAATAATTTATACTGGGCGCAAGGAGCGCCCATATTTTGGCGCGCGCGCCTAGGTGATCGTGAAGGCGCGAAAAATCCTTCATTTTAGTCTTGGCTTTCAACGGAGATGAACATCCAAGATATTCGCTTGTAATTTTTCTACAAAGTACAACGTCAACGAGATCTACAAGAATTTTTGTTGAAACCATCATCGATCGGGAATCATCTTAATTTTGCTTAATGCAGCTGTAAATGCTGTCCGAATTACTTGATGATTCTCTATTTCTTGCCTGGCCTAACGATTAACCGTCTGCTTTGAACCGAGTTTTATACGACGGTTCGAGGAGCTACGCTACGCCTACGTGTTGTCGCTATAACTTTTATAAGTAACACTAGCAGATCGGCTGGGTCCTAGAACTTTTTGGTTTCAGCAACGATGAGAAATTGACTCGAGCTGCTATATGGAATTCCGTTCAACGACATACGGTCGACTGGGATTCATCATGATTATGACTCTATGAGTATTGAATGTTACGGTAGTCAGAGCCCGAGTCAGAGCCTACTACTACTAGCTCCTGAGACCGAGTATAACTATGACTATGATGTGAAGCCTGTGCTGTGGCTGAGCCGAGGCAACGGTCTGGATTAGCAGACGGAACGGGGTCGGTACCAGACAATTTCAAGTTCCAGTCTCTGCAAGACCTAGCCTATCCGGTGAGTACGGAAGCAGGAATAGATCTAGATCTAGGCTAGACTCAGTCTGGATTAGTGTTAGTAGTACTACTAGTACTGTAGTAGGCCTAACGTTAGGACTAATTTAAGCCTATTTTTAGGCTTTTTGAATGATCAAGATAATCATGCTACACTACTACAGTCAGAGTAATAAACAGAGTACAGACTAAACTTACAAGTTACAGTGCTAGTAGTAGTAGTACAAGTAGTACTACTACTACTACTATCGGGGTGATGTGAAACGTGTGGAGTTTTCTTTAGACTAGCGCAGGTAGGCCTGCCTAGTCCCTAGTCTGAGATTTAAAAAAAAAAAAAAAAAAAAAAAAAAAAAAAAAAATTCAATTTCATGCCATGGGCATGGCCCTTCAATACCCCCCCCCCCCGGTTTTTACGTTAGCACGCGAAGATCCCATTCCCATGTGCTAGGCAAATTAAATGCCTAGGCCCTAGCCTAGTTAATGTAGTCAGGCAAACAGGGGGGGGGGTGTCTATTTGCCATTTGGCTTGCTAACGCAATTGGGGATTTACATGTAGGCCTAGGTCAAATGTCAAGCCATAGATCCTAGACATAACTTGGACTTGGCCTGGAATTAATTTTAAACTTGGTCCAAGTGTTTTAATTACGATCATGATGGAAAAGGGAGGGGTTAGCATCAAAATTTAAGCACAGGCCTAGCCTGGCCTAGACCTGGTCCTACTTGACTACTTGTTTTGGTGTCTGAACCAGGTGTGTCATGATGGAGATTGGAGGTTTTGAGAATGAGTTCAACAATTTTAACGTTGGTTACCGTAGCGTATATAGGCGTAGGCCCTAGTGCATCTGTATGACTAGATCTAGGCCTATGGTTAATACGGTTGTAATATACAATTCGAAGCCGGTGGTTTGGATTTGGCCCAGTGAATGCCAACATTGCGGTTCTAAAATTTCGGCTTGTATCGATGATATGTATATACGATGAAAAATCAAAAGGAAATTGTAGTCTATATTGGCGCTAACAGTAACGCTAACAGCTTATTTAAGGCCTAGTTATTATGGTCTAAGCTAATATCTATTTAGGACCATGATTAATTCTAAGCAACCGTTTCTGAAAAATGGTGAGAATAATAGAGGGTCTACTAGTGATTGGGGAGAAGTTCAAACTTTTCGGTATTATTGATAAATAATTGAGTGGGAAATGTCACTTATAAATTTACAAGTAGTCTACTGCACTGCAGCAGTGCATGGTGACACCGCAGAGTGAAACTAGGCTCGGCCTAACGTTAGATCTACTTACAGTAGACGCGGTTTTACATACATGTCTGTTTGGGATATTATCAGATGGTTCAGTTAGGCCTATATTAAAGTAGTATTTGACCTCTATGACGTTTTCTGGATTATGGGCCAGCGAGAGCTGTGTTCTTGGTCGCAAAATTATGTGGATAGACCGGTAGTGGTAATAATTATAGATTCTATTCAGCTTTCAAATGTTATTGTTGAATCAGTCATTATTTTGGAAAGTAGCAGATGATGCTTATCATTATGATTATGTGATTAGCATTTTGTAATAATACACTTTGATAATCATTATAAATATAAATACCTCCACTTGCACCAATCAGTTCTGTTTAAACATGTACGCCTTGAAAGGACATGAAGGAGGTTGGTTTTGGGAATTCACTTGGCATGAATTAAATGCCGATGCTTGGTAGAACTGTGAGCTCGAAGTTTCGAGGAAACATGGTACATGTAAAAGTAAACTTACCATGCACATGATAATCAGATGTAATTTCGAATTAGCTAGGAATCCCCAATTTAGTTTAGATTGAAGTCAAGGGGTTCAACGAGCAGTTGTTATAATAGTATGGGCCTCCTAACAAGGAACCTTGATTTTTTATGATTTTGTATGGTTTATTCTTGTAGAAATGAAAGAATATAAATGCTTAGGCCCTATTGGAATTGAATTACTTGTTTTTATATAGCGCTTTATCAACCTCTAACCGCTCAAAGCGCTTCAGAATTGAACCTTACACCTCATGGTTCAAGATATATATCAAATAGGCCTATTTGGCTGGTCAATGATTTGAACTGAGATAATATCGATAGTATCAATTAAAATAATGATAATATATTATAGATTTGGTATACATGATCAAGGCGGCAAATAACATAATAAATAATGATGATGAGCTTATAATTATGAGCTAATTTCTTGAAGGCATTCAGTGGAAATTGATGTAGTCGATTGACATGGGCCTGTGTTGGAAAGTGTCTGAAATCTTGTACCATACTGTCATTTCCCCCTTTGTTGCTTCGGGGGACACAATATACGGATACCTTAATAATGAAATGAGCCATATAGGTATTCTGGCCAATCAAACGAAATTTACCGATTGCTCAATCAGTAACCAGGTTCCAAAAATATATATCTTCTTCTTGGAATTGGACAGCGTGTGGAATATTCGTGTTGGTGGCCCGTTGATTATGAAAATGTATCTAATGGGCTGGATGCAGTAATTTGGCTTGATTATTTCTGCAGTGGTGTAGAGGTAAAACCGACTACTGAAATAAGAATAATAAATAATAAAAATGATAAGAGAAGTTATAGTCTAGAATGGAACAGATTATTTGAAGCTTATTGAATCTGGTTTTGAAATGTTGTCGAAGTTGCAACACGCACATATATGCAGATGATATTGCATCGCTGGTTGGGGTTATACTGTAAGGAATTGGAAAATAGCAGTTATAAATGAAACATAAGGAGCAGGACTAATGATTACTCTGTGAAGGCGGTTTCAGATATTTCGGGAAGCTGCTCGTTTCGTATAAAGCTAAAAATTTAAGTACGCGTATATTGGAAGCTATGATAAAGAGGGCGAAGGATATATATATTTTATTTGTTGTTTCTGAATAAATGGTACAACTCCATAGGCATTTAGGGGGTTCAATTGAGCCCCCCCCCCCCCAATACTGGTGAGGATTGTAATCTTCCAAATTATTTAATATGCTTTTCACTAGTGCTTGTGTGTTTGCAGTAGATGAAGAAATGTTCATAACCTCTGTTATATACGTCCTTCGGTTTTCGGGCCTACAAGGTGCGAAGAGGGACAAGAGTGATAAATTGAAAAGGATAGCATAGGGACAGACCCGTTTTGGTACTAGATATAGAATTTGGTGTTCTGCCCAGGCTTTTTTCTTCTTTTCTTTTGCAGTGCCGGATCTTTGGATGAAAGGGATTCAAGTGGGCTACTGCGAGGCAAGGTAGGCTGGCAGGAAAGTCTGATGACAATTAGACCTACTATAGTATGATCTAGAACGCTCCAAGTCTGGCTGCCAAAGAGTTCCCCTTTGGTTGGATCTATTTCCTGACCAGTTAGCTTAGAGTCCATAGTAAAGGATGTCATTTTAGGGCGTTAATACGCTCTTATAATAAATAGAACTGAACTGGGTATTGTTGCCAGCAATGACACTAATTTGAGCAGTGGTCAACGTCTTCATCTTCATAGAACTAATTTACCGACAAGGTGGTTTTAATACGTATTCCAAGGAATAGAGGTTTTTCTTCAGTAAAAACAAACTGGTGAACAAACATTTTAGCCTTCAAGCAACAGGGAAAGATCATATTTGAAACATCATGATACAGTGGGCTGTCTTGAATGATGAGTTCGTCATGATTTCAGTTTCAGACTTTTTATGAGGTCCCCCATATTGTTCACTTGGATGGGATTGGAACATGAACATGTTGAACATATGAAGAAAGCCCTTTGTAAGTATGCTTTTGCCAACAAGAATTAAACATATTGTTCAGGATAAGCATATATGAATGTATCAATGTATAAGGCACTTCAAATTTTATTCATTATCGTTTGAAGGACTACTTGTTCGGATGTTATTTAATTTTTGAAATAAATAATTATTTCATAGATGTGGTGAGGATGATAAAACAATAAAAAGGCAGTCATGTTTTACGTTGATATGTGAAAACATTATCGAAATGATTCATCCCGGGTAAAATTCCAGTTTATGTTAACTGGTTCTTAGTTTAACAGCATATTTAATTGAGTGTAGCTCTAACCGAGTAGTCCTGATCGGGAAGGTTTCATATTCAAATTAGTTTTAGTGCCTTCAATTATCATGATTATACTCCATGTGTTATATGGGGTTATTCTGTGGATGTTACGCAAGCTTTCAGTTTTTATTTTATCTCATTTCAACAGAACAATTTACAAAATCCATTATAACTCAGGAATGGTATAATTATGTATTTGTTGGAATTAAGTGTGAGGTGACTAACTAAATGCTGTGGTTGGATTTTAATTGATCGATTGTCTACAATTGAATTATATTTGTGCATAGGGTTAAATCATGCACTGTTATAAATGGCAAATGGGGCAACAAGAAAATGGCAGTACCTCAGTGCGGCATGCATTGCTGGTTTAGCAATGTTGGGATGCTTCTATGTGTTAACTATATGGTCAAACTGATGGCGTTCGGCCATCAAATTAGTTTTAGTGCCTTCAGTTATCATGGTTATACCCCATTATCCAATGGGGTTATTCTGTGGATGTTACTCAAGTTTTCAGATTTTATTTTATCTCATTTCCAACAGAACAGTATACAAAATCCATAAAAATACAATTATAACTCAGGAATGGTATGATATGTATTTGTTGGAATTAAGTGTGAGGTGACTAGCTAGATGCCGTGGTTGGATTTTATTGATCGATTGTCCACAATTGAATTATTTGTGTGCATAGGCTTAAATCATGCACTGTAAATTTATGGCAAATGGGGCAACAAGAAAGAGGCAGTACCTCAGTGCGGCATGCATTGCTAGTTTAGCAATGTTGGGATGCTAATATTTGTTAATTATAAGGTCAAACCGATGGCGTTCGGCCACCATGATAACTTATCAAAATTAGTGATGCAAGGAATTTCAATTTTGAAGCTTGCAATAGGTTTGTATCAAAACCATGATACTTAAAATTGCATATTATCTTGTCTTCCTTCATATGTTTTGTTTAGTTTTGTGCATGGTAATCAGATTTTAATTGTGAAGGAAGTTCTGACACGGTTTATGTTTAATGTATTTATATTGGGAGATTGTTTCCAACAACTGAATACATAGAAGTGTTTTCCATGCTCTCATTAAACTTGAGATGGATATTTGTTCATATACTTGAATTGAATATTTTTATCTGGTTTTTAAATGTCATTTCATGCTGGCTTAAAAGGGGGCTGGTATGTTGGTCAAGGGTAGAAAGCAGGTACTCTTAAAAAAAAAAAAAAAAAAAAAAAAAAAAAAAAAAAAAAAAAAATGCAAGCCTTCAGGTAATTGGTAATTGTGTCATGGAAGACAGCGACGTCAAAGGCTGTACAAAGATGTATATTTTTGATTCATTTAAATTTATTGATGGAGGGCTTGGAGGCCTTCTTGATTATGTATAATAACTGATTTAGCTTGGCCAGCTAACACAAAATTGGAGTAAATTATGAACGAAGGCTTAAAAATGAATGAATTGTTTTGGCGGCCGATCATATATATAAAATATATTCTCGTTTGGCGGTAATTTGTCAAATTATGCCGCCTAAACACTGTTGTCATAATATATATTGGCATGGAATATGTTCTTTACTCCACAATGGTCACTTTTGCAAGGTGTGTAAAGCAGTGAATTATATTTTAGCCTCTAGTTATTAGATTTTCCACTTTGATGCCATGTACGTTGATTAATATTTCATATTGAATCGGGTCCTCATTCGGTACCTAGACGAAGGGGATTTATTTATAACTTTACATAGTACTTTAGGAACGCAATTGTAATTTGAATGTAAGGGTGTCACGCTCGAACTTTCAGTTTAGGCCTCACCTGATCTCATAGGCGGGGAGGCTGGTATTCTGTATACATTTATATTTTTCGTGAAATTTTGGCCTCACCCAAGTTCTCATGCGGGAAGGCTGGTATATATATGTATATTATATGATATAAGTATGCCATCTGTAATCCACCGATTTGCCGATAGCTCATACATGTAGTTAATAGCTGTGCTGGTATTCCTGTCCGGCTAGCAGAGAACCAGTGGGAAAGCAGCCGTGAAATTTAACGTTGAATTTTCTGGGAGGGGGGCCTTCTAGCCGGGGGTTTAACCCCCCTTCGGGGAGCTAAACCAAGGCTATCGGTTGGTTCCAGACATACATGAATGTAAGTCTCTAATCAGAGGTATTCATATCCATGTTTTATACTTATGTGATTGTGACACCAGATTCGGAAAAGTGTTCATCTCTATTGAATAAAGCCACGACATAATCGCATATTATTTGTTTTGTCATTTTGTTTGCCGAGTATAATGTATTTTAAAGACGACTCGGCGATTTAAAATGATTTATAGGTCGGCGAACAAAGCCAGGTCATGAAGGTGTTTGTAATTTGGAATGGCGCGGTTGACGAGGTGATACGTCACAATGGCGCGCCAGACGGTATTGTTTATGCGCACAATGACAATAATTTATACTGGGCGCAAGGAGCGCCCATATTTTGGCGCGCGCGCCTAGGTGATCGTGAAGGCGCGAAAAATCCTTCATTTTAGTCTTGGCTTTCAACGGAGATGAACATCCAAGATATTCGCTTGTAATTTTCCCACCTCCTCCCCAACAACCATCCATGTAAATGTTACGTTTGGGTCAAACAATGTTGGAATGTTTAAACACATGCAATGGGGAAGGTCGAGAATGAAGATACTCTAGGTATCATTCAGAGTTGATTTGTGTTTTATTGGAGTGTATAGCTCGTTATGAATGGAATAACGGATGTAGAATTGTTGTATAATAATATGGACATTTGAATTATATTACTTACATGAATTTAATGTTGATTTATATAACGAAACACGAATTCAAATCCGGGGGCAGTTTGCCTGGTCGCACATCAAAACAATATAAAGATCGTCGTGTATTTAGAAATGTGGGCCGTAAGGGAATTTTATCCTTCTGATCTATTTTGGTCTGTGGTCAGGTGGGTTTTCGCCCTTACCCGTTTTTGGGACTGGGTGTTCATTATATTTTGGTAATTCACATGAATTGAGTTATCATATTATTGGCATGGAATATGTTCTTTAATCCACAATGGTCACTTTTGCAAGGTGTGTAAAGCAGTGAATTATATTTTAGCCTCTAGTTATTAGATTTTCCACTTTGATGCCATGTACGTTGATTAATATTTCATATTGAATCGGGTCCTCATTCGGTACCTAGACGAAGGGGATTTATTTATAACTTTACATAGTACTTTAGGAACGCAATTGTAATTTGAATGTAAGGGTGTCACGCTCGAACTTTCAGTTTAGGCCTCACCTGATCTCATAGGCGGGGAGGCTGGTATTCTGTATACATTTATATTTTTCGTGAAATTTTGGCCTCACCCAAGTTCTCATGCGGGAAGGCTGGTATATATATGTATATTATATGATATAAGTATGCCATCTGTAATCCACCGATTTGCCGATAGCTCATACATGTAGTTAATAGCTGTGCTGGTATTCCTGTCCGGCTAGCAGAGAACCAGTGGGAAAGCAGCCGTGAAATTTAACGTTGAATTTTCTGGGAGGGGGGCCTTCTAGCCGGGGGTTTAACCCCCCTTCGGGGAGCTAAACCAAGGCTATCGGTTGGTTCCAGACATACATGAATGTAAGTCTCTAATCAGAGGTATTCATATCCATGTTTTATACTTATGTGATTGTGACACCAGATTCGGAAAAGTGTTCATCTCTATTGAATAAAGCCACGACATAATCGCATATTATTTGTTTTGTCATTTTGTTTGCCGAGTATAATATAATAATATAGTCCACGATTCTAATCATCGAAATTGTCTTAATTTCAAAACAAAGCATTGATTTCCCGTATGAACAAGAAAATAAAGATTTTTCCCGTCATATTTAAAATCTTCATTCCCCTTTACAATTTTGGCCCATACCCCTATCCCCCTACCCCCTCCCTCTCTCCCTCTCTCTCTCTGTGTCATATTCGTCAGTGTGGTGTACAGGTGTAGCGGTTAAGATTCTCGTCTTTCAATCTGTGGGACCGTGCATGGGACGTGGGTTCGAATCTCGACCATGGCGTACGTGTTTTCCTTCAGCAAGAAATTTACCAACATTGTGCTGCACTCAACCCAGGTGATGTAAATGGGTACCCGGTAGAAAATTCCTCGAAGGCTTGATTGCCTACATGGCGGCTCGGTTACAGCCAGTGTAATAATAATGATACCAAGTGTTAAGCGTAGTAGAGTATATCATATAGTAACTGCGCTATTTCTATCTGTCTTCTCCCAGTTTCACTCCTCGATCCCTGTGCAGTTGTGCGTATGTATTTATTCGTCTCTGGTGTGTGGGGATGTGCGCATGTGAGGGGGTGCACAACTGTGTGTGATCGTGCGTGTGCACTTTTCCCCTCATTTCTCCAATCACTCTTTCCCCATTTTTTCCTTTATATAACATGTGAATCAAAAGAGCCAAGAGGCGATAGACGGGAGTATGCCCCAACCCCCGTTTCTCAAAGATCTTAAAGTTTATCCTCTTGGTTGTTCTACTTCTCGCAAGAAAAAAAAGAAGCGTTTGGAAGTCGACAAACATGAAAAATGTTAACTATATTGCAATATTTCAAGCAAGAAATTAAAAAAGGGTTCCCTGTAGTTGGAGCCAGGGGACGCCCATTTCCCCCACTTCCTCATTCGCTTTGCTAGCTCGGTCTCTTCGTTCCCTTGCTGATGCCACCCCCCCCCCCCCACACACACACACACACGCACACATTTCAGAACAGCTTGAGCCCTTTCTCTGTTTGAGTCAGTTTGTTCTTCTGGGACATAGATAATTCGAAATCATATTCCAAGGTTCATCCATTGTCTCCTATATGCAATGCATTAGACATGTTCTCTCTTCATTATACAAGTCTTAACATGATATTTTTTTATCAAATATGCATGGAGACAGAATAATAAACTGTCATTCATTCACTGCAGGTTCAAAAACATGAAAATGAAAAGGCTACAATTTGAAACGTAGAAATAGAGACCCTCATTATTCGTTTAAGTAATGAACAATGGCAGAAGAAACGTGGAGACTGTCCGACACCATACGAACAGGAGAATATCATTTCCTGATCGGATCAAAAGATGACCACACTGTGGTTCTGAAGGAAGGTGGAACTAGTAATATGCCTATTTTTACCACTAACATTAAAAATAGAGAAACGGCTAGAGTGGTTAGCACGACAAGAGAAACAACGTCTCAGGCTGAGCTGAACATATTCCGTTGTGTTCCTCTGCCCCAGATAGGAAGAGATGAGATCGTTGCATGTGGCACCGTTGATGGCAAAGTCGTTATCATCAAAAATTTCAGGCAGTTTGAATGGGAAATCATCAAAACCATCCAATTGCCAAATGCTACGAAATCTATCTTCCTAACCGTGTTGACCTTGGACACCGATGACATGCTGATTGGAGCTGAGTATCAGTCATCTACTATCTATCGAATTGATCCAAGAGATTGGAGCCTTACCATGGTCACTGAGAGAATAGCTGATCCTCGCCCTGAACATGGAGCTGGACCTTTGGAAATCCACGATATGCATGCCATGAAAGATGGGCGCATCGCAATCATGACAAAGTGCAGTTCTGAAGGTAAAGACATTTGTATCTTCAGCCTATCAGAAGCTACAGTCAAAACCATACGACACCTTCACCCGCCTTACTTCAATGGCAGGGATGTACGAAGCATCTATGTCAACAAGGCCGATGATACCATTCTTGTCCTGTACAGTGATCAATGCCGTGATGACTATGCTGTGGATACCTTCAAATATGTCGAACCAACTTTAGAATTGTCGGCGGAGAGGATTCTGAGTTTCCGCAAGGCTGCAGTGACTCACCCAACCTTTGTTTGGTTGAACTCGAATCGCATCGTAATCCATGAAGACGCTGAAGGGGATGTCTACATATACAGCCCCGATGGACTGGACCTACTATGAACATGGTGAAACATTACAGAATATTCCATGGTCATGAAGTTAACTGTATAATTTTCATTTGACTTTATTTTTATTATTACATTTGTCCAAGTCCGATATGTTAGATGACTCAACCTGCCAAATGTCCACACGAAGGGTACTTTGTCTGGGCCATATGGTGATTTCAAGAACTTTGCAAGTAATATTTCATATTTAAAAAAAAGGGTTGTCAGAGCAGTCAGACATTATTAAGAAACAAAATCTTCATAATTGCCTGTACTATTTGGTGATTATATATTGAATAAGCGTAGAGGGAAAATGATGTTTATACTGTATATATCAAAATAAATTCTAAAAAAATAACATAGGATTTGTATAGCGCACGTATCCACCTTGCTAGGTGCTGAAGACGCTCCTATATTTCGGAAAGACATTTTCTGAAATGTTAATTAAACAACCCATTTGCAAACAAAAAATCGAATGAGCTTATTTGGTAAAACTGTCACAATTTGTATAAAATTCATCATATTCTATGTTAATATTCTATGTTCCATTTATTGTAAACCTCATATTTGTAGACATATATGAAAATAGTACGACCATTGGATTTTCCTCTTTTGTCTCATGATATTTTAGAGATACTTTTCATGCTTTTAGAATAATGTAGAACCACCAATTCGTCACGAGTAGATTAACAATGAAACAATGCGACACCAGGAGCTCCTAATTACTTTTGTGACAATATTTTCATCGTAGCCTGTTTTGTTATGTCTTTTTCTTTCGCACATGAATAATTGAGAAATCTTGACTGAAAGAGGGACAGATTAACGTGAAGAATTTCAGAAGGCGAGAGTGGCGGCTTTGACCATGCTTCTGCAAAGTGAGCTACGACGAAAAAACACTTTCTGAAACCAATGACGAGTTGTTGCTGTTGGTGGGTTTTGGACCTCCTTGGTCTATTATTTCCGAAACTATGACCTATCGTATAGACTTCTCTAAAAGCTATGGGGTTTTCTTTATTCTATTTCAGGATTAGTGTTTTTCTCTTCAGTACTATTACGCTGCTTGCAGATCAGAACAGGCTTCAGTATGCGATATGGAATAGAGATAGGGAAGATCACAAAAGACAACTCCCTCTCTTCTGGTTTTTTTTTTTTTTTTTTGGGGGGGGGTCTAAGTAAATGAAATATACATGATATAGGCTATATTAAAGTGATTGGCTAACATTGATTTGACTTTAAAAAATCTGAGCTAGAAGGTCACACTTGTCACCTGTGTCTGTGATATGTTACAAAAATGAAGCCCAGAAAAAATTGCGTTCGAAAATAATTATTTAGTGCTTCAAAAATTGAAATATAAAGTGACCGAAAACACCATCTTAATTTCATCCCATACACTTATGTGTACTATTTAGGCGTCTATTAGACGCCTATTTACAAAATCGGGGTTTGCCTTGTAGTTTTAGCTTTTCATTCTCAATAATGGTTGTTTTCAGGGTTTATTAGTTCTAATACATACATTTGTACACATGTTTCATCTTGCTTTGAGAATTTTTTAAATCGGCTGCTCACAAAGTTAAACAATACCTTTAAGAATAGACATGTAAAGACATGAATATGCTACTTAAACATAATTATCATAAACTATAATACAAAGATGATAAAGGAGTGCATATTTCATATCTTTTGTCAGATGTGAGTTTGAAACATCAGCTGGAAAAATATATCATCTAAAAGAAAATGTTTATGTTGACACCAGTTTTGGTATATTGACCATGTTGACTATTAGATAGTGTTCCTGATTTCATTGGCTGATATGATTAAACAATCATAATACATCATTGGTGTAATTCATTCGCTCCTGTATTATTCGCTTATACTTTTGATTTCTTTGTCTAGTAGGTCATTGGTCTAATGTTGACTTAAAGTATATACCTGTATATCACCAAGATCGGGTTTGAAATGAAATAGATACTGAATTAGTTGTATTCAAATATATTTTTTAAACTTGGCAAAATGTAATGTTAATAATCATGAACTGTCATGTCGTGTGACTATGTACAGAAGAGATGAAAATGATAAAAAAATGTTGGTACCGTTAATTTACAAATATATTTGTTAGATGTTTACATAATATTGTTGTGTTACGATGTAGTATGTACAATATACGGAATACCTACGGTTCAACGTGTCCAAACAAGATTTACTTAGAACTTGGTGATCAAAAGTTAAGCAAATATTTAAACAATTTGCAATCATCAACTTAAACAGCTGAATCAATTTCAAATCTAGAGTCATTAAAAATTGATAACGGACAATATTTTATATCGACGTGAATAAAAGTTTATTTGCTTTCCAAACTGGAAACAAGAAGAAGCTAGATTCGAAGAGCACATTATGGATTGTCGATGTCTGTGAAGTAATATTAAGGTCATAGATCCGGGGTTCAAAAGCTATAAGTCCTTCCAAGGACTTCGTTGATCATGTTTGCCATCATGTTCCAGTTGACCAATGCCAAATTTTTCATGATAACTTCGACATTGTCTCTCCACATTAGACTAACCAAGCCTGCATCACGACTAGTTGGACATATCATATATGAGTTCAATTTACTATACAACGTGTAGGCCTACACATTTCAGATGAAAGCCGAATCAAACTGAATGAAACGGGGTAGCAATTAAGCGAAATCGATATGAATTTTGACGGATGGTATAAAGGGTGACGAGTGACTGTGGTAATTGATAGTATGAGTCATAGTTCTTAGAACTTTTGTTCCTTGAAGTTAGATGACGTCACTGAGGGTTGGTCTTCATGGTCAGTGTTTTAAGTGTTAAATGGTAATCGGGAGGGGGTTACATTTTTAGACCCCGTTCTTATTACCTTCCTTAAACTAGCTCATATCAGTGAAAACTTGTTTAACGTGTAATGAGAACACTCGAAGCGGTCTTGGAAGCGATTGATCTTGCAAACCGGTTCAGAAAGGAGAAAAACATATCGCGAGGTAGATTTTAAGATCGCTTTGCCTCGTTTAACTGGGTTTAGCGTAAAGTGAGGACACAACCGTTCTCCAGGAAGAAATCTTCGCACATTTTGAGCGCGCTACTCCACACACTGTAGCTGTGTGTGGAATGTAGACATTGCAGTTGCGAAATTTCGCGCGAAACGTATCACCCCGTTGAAAGCGTTACCGTAGCAACAAGACCGCTTTAGGTGAAGTGGAATTGGAAACCACTTTCTGGCGATCAGGTGCATGCGACCGCTAGCAAAGTGATCTTCAAAGCTGCTTTAATTCCTGAACCGGATTCCAGTAACCAAGCTTTAGAAAGTATGAGAATGGTAAGATGACATTAGGGGATTTTGTAAACAAGTAGAGGGGAATGACTGAAAGTGTTACAGGAATTTAAATACATACTACATAAAATATTATAAAAAGTAATCAACAAACTCAGAGATTCACACGCTCGCATTTTTCGTAATTCGAATGATCATCAAGGTGCTTTCCAGTGACGATATTCCAGAATGACGGAGCGAAACAGCCGTATGAATGCTTTGACCTCCAAAACGTAATTCTGGGGCGGAGCTTACGGTGACCTTTCAACCACTTCCGCAGAAAACCCGCTATTTTCTGCTCTGTTGGCAAATTTTCGAAGCACCCATCATCGGTTTAATGCTTTTTCTCCTGCAACACAGGGCCAAGTTCACAGAGTTATCAAAGAATCTCGTTCAACTTCCACCCGACTTTACCCAATACCTACTTGGCTACAATGAGTTAACTCCTGTTATAACAGCTATTGTGAATGCTTCCCTCATCAATGGTCATTTTCCTGATTCACTCAAGCATGCTCATGTAACTCCACTCTTGAAGTCCACAAAAATGAGTTCTGATGATCTAAAGAGCTACAGACCTGTCTCCAATCTTCAGTTCATGGGAAAGACTGTAGAGAGACTTGTGTTAAAACAACTCCAGGAGTATTTGTCTGAGCATAATATATATTCTGAGAAGCAGTCAGGATACCGACCACATCATAGTTGTGAAACTGCCTTGCTTAGAGTTTCGAACGATATCCTTCTTTCCCTCGATAAAGGCGATGAAGCGATTCTGTTGCTGTTGGATAATTCTGCAGCCTTTGACACGGTGAGTCATGATGCCCTTCTAAGTCGTTACACGAAAGATTTGGACTTGACAACTCAGCCCTGGAATGGTTTCGTTCTTACCTCGCTAATAGAACCCAGTCTGTTTTTGTTAATGGCTCTGAATCGATTGTCAGCTCTTCTAACTTCGGAGTGCCTCAAGGGTCCGTCATCGGTCCGATAGCATTTACACTCTTCTCATCTCCATTAGAGGATGTCATCAAACACCATGGAATATAATGTATGACTTATGCAGATGACACTCAAATTTTATCTAGTGTTGAGGAAGGAGGACCACGCTGTGGCGCTACAAAGACTCAGTGCATGTTTTTACAGACATTAAGAATTGGTCCATACAGAATGGATTAAAGATAAATGAACGTAAAACAGAATGTTTACACTTTGTGAGCAGGCATAGGACTTGTAGTCCGATTCTTTTGATGGTACTGATATAGAATGCTCTGCGGCTGCTAGAAACCTAGGGGTCATGTTTGATAATGATATGTCTCTAAAGACCCATGTGAACAACGTATGCAGATCTCCCTCGTTTGCATTACATAAAATCGGTAGCATCCGTCAATTTCTTACAAAAAGACCATCCAGAGGCTTGTTCAGGCACTGGTCATGTCTCGCATTGACTTTGGCAACAGTCTTCTGTATGGTCTACCTGATACACAGATTAACAAACTGCAGAGAATACAAAATTCAGCAGCTAGGCTTATTGCTAAACGTCGTTCACGTGAGTCTGTCACTCCACTGCTAAGGGAGCTTCATATGCTAAGGGTTCGTGAACGAATTGATTTTTAGATCATCTTGCTTACTTTCCAATGTTTGATAAAATCAGCTCCAGTCTATCTTCAACAATTAATATCAGAATACTCACCCTCCCGCAACTTGCGCTCATGCAAAAAATCACTCTTAGAAGTTCCTGCCATCAACACCCAGTCTCATGGTTCCCGATCTTTTTGTTCAGCATCCCCTCAACTTTGGAACAACCTACCTCAGAGCATAAAACAAGCAGACTCAACTGACAAATTCAAATCTATGTTAAAAACTCATCTTTTCGTTAAATAGACCGTCCTTAGCATATGCTGCTTCAACTGTCTACTTTCAACTGTCAACATGTATAATTTGATTTTAGCTGAAATTTCTTGTCTTCCTATGTATTTTCCTTAAGCGCTTAGAGACATTCTTTGTGATAAGCGCTATATAAATGATGATAATTATTATTATCATTAAATTTCAACAATGCACGAGTGATTGACGGGGTACCAAAAAGAAGCCACACCATTTGTTATCGGTGCGAAACGTAATTCCGCAGAATTCCCGAATCCTCCTGAGCCGTGTGAATAGAAGATGATTCTGGCGTCATTACAATTTGGCATTCTAATTAATGCAAGCATTCAAATGGCGCAAAATGAGAGCGAGTGAAACCCATCTTAAACAAGTCAAAAATCTCTCCTCGATAATACTTGGACCTACTTCTATAAGTATATAATTGTTTCAAATTTCCTTTTTCGCCATAAATTAAACATTTTTAACTTTTTAGCAAAATTATTGCATATAGCTCTTTGGTTTCTTTTAAATTGTTTTGTTACCTATCACGTCTACACGTGGGTCGTTAGCACAGTTAACTACTGGATACTGTGATTCCCCTAGGCTATACATGAATCACCATGTTCAAGTAGGCAATGGGTTAAAATTCAGCATAATGATTAAAACTTTTGAACCACAAGGTTTACAATCACAATCATCTAATAAAAAAATTGCTCAAACGTCAAGAAAAGAAATATTTGTTATCATATATAATAGTATCAATCATCAAAACCCTTCTGTCGTCTGAAGAGGAAAGCAAATCATGGACCTACTATGAGCAAATCAACAGTGATTTGTGTATTATTTTTCAATAAAGTCTACTATGATTGCTTCCAAATGAATGGAAAGTTTTACCATTCCAGTATCTTCCGACAATATCCTCAAGATCTTTTGTGAAAACAGTTTCCTGTGAGAATATAAAATCTGCATAATTCTTCAAAAAATTACAGGGTAACCCTCTCTTTACTTTATTTCTTATGACACGAGCAGCATTTCATCACTAGCGCACGACTAGCCTACGACTATTCACGACTTGTTCACGACTAGCTCACGAATAGTTTACGCATAATTCCCGCAAGGCTCAGAATTGTTCGCCGAATTCACAACTCATCATCGAGTCCGAGTTTATGCAAAAATGAATTATGTAACAGTGCGTGAACTATTCGTAAATACTGCGTAAACATGTCGTGCCCATGCGTAAACCTTTCGTGAATATGACGTGAACATGTCGGGACCATGGCACGAATCACTGACATACTTCGTGCCCCGCATTGCCACGAGTTTGCACGATCGAAATGTGCCACTGCAGGAACCCAAAATCATAGAAGTGTCATACCAGCAAATTTAGGGGAAAGGTTGCCTCACCCGATTTTGGCAAATGGTAGCTGTGCAGTGAGCCTTTGGTGTTCAGTAGGTCTATTCATATTTTCTATATATATTCATTTTTTGTGTGTTTGTTTGTGTACAATGAAAAATGTGACCTATTCTTCTTTGGATCGTTGAACTAGGAATTGTTGGGATTCTTGAACTTGTGGTTCTCCACCGCCGCGCTCTCGTTATACACAGTCAAACGATTTTTGTAATAAAAATATGTTGAGTGTATAGTGATTCCCTGGAGGAAAAAAAAAACAGTTGAACGAAGAAAGTGATGCCAATTCAAGGAGACAAAGTGAGAAGAAATATGACCAAAAAAGTCTTTATCCTTATTGGTAATTGGTTGGTTCATTTTCTGGAGGTGGGAACATTGAAATCCTTTTCTGTCCTCCTCAATCATATCGCCAGAGATCTTGAATCCACAACGGGACGAGTAGGAATGTTCGTTGGCATGCACCATGCTGTCACTATGATGTCAGGTAATACTGAATAAATTTACAGTCCGATTATTCTTTTATAAGAACCTTAATAGTAATTGCATACATATATGTTGTTGTCTTTGAAATCTGTTGAAGTACTGTAATGTAATGTGCGGCCCAGTTTATTAAGTTCGGAATCAAATGAGTTTTATTTTTCATTTTCTCGAATAACCTTTAAGGTACTTTTATTTTTTTTAAAATCCTCGTGTAGCTTTCAAACAAAGATAAATCTATCATTGTGTAAATGTCAGGCGAAGATGAATTTATCCTTGTATCAGCATGCAAGATGAATTAATCCTAATGAATTGTAATTAATTTGTTCATTTGTATTTAACAATGCTGTTCCCATTTGTCTCATTCATTGTTTAAGAATTGTAAACATACATTGAATTCCCAAAATGAAATAAAGTGATCGGAGAGAATATGTAGACGAGGGAACAACTTAGATATGTTGTGAAATATTGTGGAATGATCTTGATGAAAATATAAAAAAATGAACGAATTCTAAAAACATTTATTGTTCATTAAAACACCATAAAGTAATTAGTGCAAGTGACATAGATACCCGAATTGTCACTTTGTTGTACAGGTATAGGAATAAATTTCGGCACACATCGAATAAACACAAATTCAAATTGAGAGATATCCCAAATTTTGCCTATGGGGGGCGTGGCCTGGGTGTCCTTGGTCACAATTGTGGCATTTTCAAAATAGAGATGGCCCATAAAAAACAGCAATCGACACAAAAAAATTAACATTGAACCCGTTTATTATGCAGCTTACAAGTGACTAATATTGGTGATTTTTTTTTATTACAAGCTTCAAAAAAATAAAAAAAGCAGATGAGCGCTCGCTCTACATTACCTGACATCATTTCAATTTATCTGTCAGTTAACCATAATATACACGTATGGTCTTCATAATTGTTGTTTAAATTGAAACGGTGTTTCCGTTATTAGTCAGACGGCGATGTGAATGGCCCGATTGCCTGGTTGATTGATCCGTGACATAATAAATACCAGGCTTGATATGTACTTTTATAAATACTATTGCAAAACAGTAAAAAAAAATAGCTCAGCGTGATATTCATCGACCGATTCAAGCGCCATTAAAATCGCTACTACAATTCTATGGATATAATAAAATATTTATTTACATGATATACTTTGTGACGTAGAGAAAGCAGTTTATATACGTGTCTGCCAGCCCTTCTTCCTGTTTGGAAGCGTCCGATCAGATCCTTCTGTTAGTATCCCATAATTAGTAACCATCTGAAATGAAATTATTGGAAATGGTTTTTTGACTGATTTGAGTAGGTATGAGTGTCAACAAGCAATTTTTGCAAGAAGATAAAAGGAAAAAAATAATCATAAAGAATAATGCTTCACCTTTGATATCCAAAGTCAAAGGTCAAAAGTTAATAAATATTTATATCCATGCATGATTCCCCCCAAAAAAAATTAATCCATTATATTCACATTTTATTTTTGAATGATATAAAGAAAGATAGCTATTTGTAATGAAAACTTTGATATTTAATAATTACACTCTGAAATAAGGATAAAATGGCCATTAAAAAATATATTTAGGGGTTAGAGGTCAATCAACTATGTCAATAACGTGAGGGAATTTAAGTAAATAGGTCGATTTAACGTGATTTAGGCATGTAGGTATAGTGATTCTGATGGGAAAAAGACTGACCTGCGTGGAAAATGAACACAAATTTAATAGTTGAATCCTTGACCAATGATGATGTCAAAATACAAGTTCGAGGTGAAATTGAGATCAAATAGCACTTTTTAATATGTTGTAGTAATGCATTGCCAAAAGTGTTAAAAAAATCATGTATGATATAATTTGAAATGGTGAAGTTGTCTAAAGTAGCAGCATTTAGATATGCATTTTATAAATCTAAATCAAGGTACTTATTTCTCTGTAGCCATAGGTCACTAACATCAAATGCTATACAATCAATACTATAAAACTATAGCTTAATCTGTAAATGGAAAGGATATGCCTAACTCTTATGGCAAGCATCATCCAAGAACATTTTCATATAGCCAGGGACAATGATGAATTAAAATAAGGCAATCATTAGAGCTGCAGCTTTTGTCATAGTAAATGAAGTTAAGTGTCTCAACTTCAGCAAAGAGTAATTAAACTCTTGAAAACCTTCTGACATTTTCAGGACTTTGATCTGGCCCATTCAATGAAAGCCTAACGTTCTGTCAAGGGATATCAGACCAGGATCTATGTTATTACTGATATGTTGCACAGCTGGAAGTGGTGCTGTAGGAGTTTTGTTAGGTCGATGAATGTGTACTTGTAAGCTATTATCTCCTTTTGAATTTCATTATTATATGCCTAATTTGTGCATGATAACAATCAGTTGTTCTGGACCAAATACATGATAATTGTACAAAGTGATACCTAGTAGAAATAGCATCATGGGTGATGTACGGCAGAGAGCAGATATGAAGTTTTGTCCTGCAGCATTAGCATCTCAAGAGATTCTGGCAGCTTGCATTGAAAGGTAATTAATAATAATACCGGAATTCATCTGTATTGAAGTTGATATACATGCCATTTACTACATGTATGACGGAAGCTGCAGCTCTAATGATGGCCTTCATTTCATTTTCATCATCATCCCTCCGCTGTTTGGAAATGCTCTCAGATGATGCTAGCTGTGACATGAGAGTTAGACCTATCCTATCCATTTTCAGAAGATTAAGCTAATATTCTATAGTATTTATTATAGCATTAAGGTGAGTGGCCTATCGCTGGTGAGAAAAAGACACAACCTTGATTTAGATATTATGATGCATTAAATGCTGCTACTTAAGATAAAAATCATTTCAAATTATATACTTGATTTCATTTATTATATTTATTGCTTTTGGCAACGCATCGCATTATATATGAAGAAGTGTTATTTGGTTATCAACTTTTTTTTCACTTAACTTCCACTGATATTTTGGAAAGGTTCATTGACCTCTGACCCCTAAATACATTCTCCATGACCTTCATTATTTCAGACTGAAATTATGAAACCTCCATGTTTTCATTACAAATTAGCCATCTTTATTTACATTATTCACAAGTAAAATATGAACACAAAGGATAAATTTTGGTTATTTTTATGTCATACAGATTATATTTCCTCTGATGTTGGATTTCAAGGGTGAAAGTATATTCTTTATACTTATTTTGGTGCTGTACAAATCTTTGCATTTTGACACCAAGATCACCAACCTGCGGTGTTGTATCTCAGAGATACCATTATTATTATCTAATGTTAAAAAGGACATTGACCTTTGTCCTTGAATTTACGGGTGAATGTGCATTCTTGATGCTTAATTTTACTTTTTTTAATTATTTAATCTTGCTGTAAGAATCTGTGTATTTTGACACCAAGCACACCAACCTGCGCCATTTTATCTTAGAGATACCATTATATAATATGGAATATAATGTATGAAAGGTCATTGACCTTTGGCCTTAAATTTTATGGGTGAATGTTCATTCTAGGTACTTAATTTCATTTTATTTGATCTTCTGGTAAGAATCTGTGCATTTTGACACCATGATCACCAACCTGTGCCTTTTCATCTCAGAGATACCATTATACAGTATGGTATATACCGTAATTTAAAAAGGTCATTGACCTTTGAAAAGCTTTGACCTTGAATTTTATTGGTGAATGTGCATTCTAGGTACTTAAATTTATTTTATTTGATCTTCTTGTAAGAATCTGTACATTTTGACACCATGATCACCAGCCAGTACATTATCATCTCAGAGATACCATTATACGGTATGGTATATAATATAAAAAGGTCATTGACCTTTGAAAGGCTTTGACCTTGAATTTTATCGGTGAATGTGCATTCTAGGTAATTAATTTTATCTTATTTGATATTCTGGTAAGAATTTGTGCATTTTGACACCATTACCACCAACCTGCGCCTTTCCATCTCAGAGATACCATTATACATTATATATGAAAAGGTCATTGACCTTTGACCTTGAAAAAAAAAACCACTTTCCTCAACCCGTTTTCCTCCTAACTTTTTTTGGTAAATGTTGACACCCATACCCACTCAAATCAGTTGAAAAACCATTTCCAATAATTTTTTTATTCCAGATTGGCTAGTTTGGGGTCTAATTTAGGGATACTATATAACAGTGGCTCCATTTCTTTCCGATTAATTATTCGGATAAAGAACATGAACATTTCTTACAAATAAAATAATTTCTTCCAGCAAATATACTTGGAATTTTGTACTATCGATATGACCGATAAGGTTTTATAGTCATATATATATATATATATATATATTTACAATCTCTAAGTTCCATACTCTTTTGACGAACCTTGGTCTTTAATTCCCGGAGAACTTGACCCTCCGCCTTCTGGGGAATAGTAATCTTTAAAAAAATATTTTTTTTAATGTACATGTTTATGTATAAAAATTCTGTAATTCTGATACAAGAAAAGTACCATGCCCTATCTAATCAGGCTTTTAAATGATAGATGAGTAACACAAATGGTGTTTCTATGAAGCTTAAACGTGCTACGTATTTCCCCAAATGAACTTATCTTATAATGTATTAATTACCCTTTTTATATCCATGTTGAATATTATCAATTTCCTATGTATGTTCAAGTAATTATATTTTCGTTATATTCCAAACACACAGATGAACGGAACAATGGCCAATTTTACCAATTATGCCTTTATCCTATTTTGTAACAATGCCCCATTTATTTTGAAACTTTAATAATAATTTGCTGAAAGATGGTTTTGTACCCCCCTTCCATATATCTTTATTCCCATTATGTTGAACCTTTTCGATTTTTTGTTCAGCAGGACCGTTTTTTCCTCTTTATGTTCTACTTGTAAACGCTTCCTTACACACACACTCAACTCATCATTTCTCTTATTTTGGAATCATTATTGTCCATTGAAATTATTATGGTTAATCGAAATTAGTATTGCAAATTAGAATCATTATTTTAGTAAATTTGAATTATCACTGTATATTTGAATTATTATGGTTAAATTGAATTAAGATTATTATTGTGATTGAGATTTTATTCATGTTTATGTGCAATTTATATGTTTTTATTGTAAATTCAGTGTCAATTCAGCCTTCGTAGCTGCTAAATTGAGTAAAATATATCTTGAATCTTGTATCTTGTAATTACTTGTTACATGTAAATTGAATAAAATTGAAATAAATCTAAGCAATGAGCAATCCAATATTGATTATAAAATAAATCTTTTAGCTGGATTTGAAGTGCAAGGAGATTTCAGAACAAAAGAAAATTCACTCGATGTGAGTATCCAAAATGTCACGGGGCATGACCTCATAATGACAATCTACAAACAGTATAAGGACTGTCTACAGACCATCCATAAAACTTTATAGACCTTTCTCTATGAGAATTATAGCTCTAATTTTCCGTATAAGATTGAGGATATCCTATTCTTAATTGCACACAGGTGTTATTGCAAAAGTGCTTCTCCGTCGCTATTCCCCTCGTTCCTTGGCTATTATTGGTGGAATTACAGGATCGTTAGGACTCATGGCAAGTTCCCAAGTCAATAACGATATTTACTTTGCGATCTGTCTTATTTTCTCAGGTAAGGAATGGAATCTTAGCATTAAGTCTAAGGGAGCCGGTCGGCAATTATCTCGTGTCAATTTCCCAGTTTTGCTTGCCTTAAGCGGTAAGGGGTGTAGGCCTACATGTCGTCATATACACTGACTTACACAAAGGTCCCCTATCATCAAACATGCCAAAGGCACGTCTCCGCAATGTCTCAGAGAGTAAAGTGGCGCGCCGTTTCCAACATAAGAGGGTTTTTCGTTCTTTGCCTAACAGTCGCGTGGACCAGTCTCCAAGTAGCCACTGCGACATCTCTGATACTGCTATCAGTTGCAGCAAGCTTAGACATGCTTCCGAGACATCGCAGCGACTACTTGGATAGTTTGCAGTAACAGCCCCGCGACAGTCGAGCAAAGTGCTTGTCTAGAGACAACTCTTTGGTTAGACCGAAGAAACTTTAATTTGAAGACGTCTCCTCGACGCTGAGACATCATAGATAGGGGCCTACCTCTAAGAGACGCAGGCCAAACACCAAGTTGACGTCTCAATTATGTCCCATGGGCTTTATGGTCTGTAGAGGTCTTCAGGCTCTTCAGGGGGGACATTAAAGGTCTTCAAGTTCGTCAGGGGGGGCAAAAAAGGTCTTTTAAGCTTGTCAGGGGGGGCAGGTATATGTCTTTTGTATGGGTTGTGGCTCGTCAGGGGGGGGCAGAGTGCCCCCTCTGCCCCCCCCCCCCCCCCGTAGGTACGCTAGTGCATAGGGTTGTACTCTGATGGAAACACGAGAACGATGCAAAGGAGCGGGACCACCAGAAGCCCCTCCCCACTCCCTAGTAGTTGATAAATTTTGAAAGGCAATGGTCGACTTGGCAGAACCATGCTTCCTCTCAACAAGAACCAATTTTTACAAGGCGAACCCGGCCCCTGCAAGAAATATGCTTGTACACGCCGGAGGAACCTGCCAGTTGGTTTAATTCATGAAAATAAATGTATGACTTATCTCCTCCATTTGTAACAAAATTTTAATTTGCCATCAATAACCAATTTTATGAAACAAGTTATCCGCATATCATACACCAAATTATAGATATGTAATAGTCTTGAAATCAACGCATTTGCATGAAATGGATAAGCTATTATATCCTTTTCTTTGCAGTACTGGGGATGTCCTTGACGTTCATCCCGAACGCGGTGTCATTGGTTTATGCCTATGAGGATCAATACATGTTGCCTTTCTCAGTTGGCTCAATGGGTGCCGGGATGGGTATGTTGATCCTACCATTGTTGACACAGAAACTTTTGGAGGCCTACAACTGGCGAGGTGGTGTTCTCATCCTCGGAGCATTAAATCTTCACACGGTTGTTTGTGGAACATGTCTGAACCCAAATACTTTGAACAGCGGTAAAACGTCACTGCCGACTCGGTATGATTCTTCGGCTAAGCGTGGCTCTATAAAGTGTCAGGAAGATGACGATCAGGTCCAAAACCATGCTTTACACAACGACGCAATGTTATTTCGGTGTTTCCACAGTGTTTTGGATTTGATCAGAACTGCTTGTCGTGAAGTGGGCCTGCATGTCTTCAGCGAGTACCCTCTAATCTTTTACGCATTACTAGCAGCATGTCTCGTATGGGATCTCGTATTCCGGTTGGACTGTGTTCGTCATCCCCAATGCAGAAGCGAAAGGCGTTGCTGAAGCAGTTGCTGACATGTCTTGCTCTCTATTGTAAGTGGAATAGCAAATACTGCAGGGCGACTAATGCCAGGACTCTTTAACTTTTTAAATGAGGATGTGTTTTCGTCAACGATCTTGTTCATCTTGTTTGGTATTATTGGTGCACTACCCCTTTGTTTGAATTGGATAGCAACTAGTTTCTCAACGTTATGCGTCTTTACTGCGATCAGTGGTTTTGCTTTGGGGGCAAAGACGGTCCTGAAGAGTACCAATGCAATACAGTATGTTCCACGATTTCTATCTCCCACGGCTCTCTCTGTCGCTTTGATAAGTGCAGGACTTGGTGAAATAGGAGGAGGGTGGATAACAGGTAGGCTTAATGGGAGTAACAAGAAAACATTGATATACTACTGGGTTTGGGCAGCTGCCCATGACCGCAAAATTTTCTACTTAATATCTAAAAAAAATTGAGATGAGTTTCACTCGCTTTTCACTACCATTTTCCTACTAGTAACGTCAATCAGTCAAGCTGGAGTGATTTCCGAGTGAAAGAAATTATAGGGATGAATCTTTCATACAAATTTCACTTATTTAAAGGGTTAAATTCACTCAACAACAAGTGAAAGCCTCTCTTAATCTGGTGAACTCCGAGTACATTATTTGCTGATATTTCTAACTAAAATTTTATGTTTGCATTAACACGACAATATTAAGATACGAAGTCTGTGTATATTTGACATTCTTCCATTTCATTTTTCGTGTTTCATACTTCAGGACTCATATTTGACGTCACAGGTTCCATGGACACGGCTTTTCTTTTCCTTGGATGTGCAGATATTTTCTGCGTCATTATCCTCGCCTTAGGCATACTACATAAAAAGATCCTATCGTCGAAATGAGTAACTTCGCCAATGGTATACCTAGCGTAATGTGAATTTTAAAGTTTAGCAATATGTCAGGTATAGACTTTTTGAAAATTGACTAATTTTCGAACGGAAACTGCAGATTTTCAACATCTCCCCAATAATATTCATACATGGATTTCTTTCATAGGATATGAATAAACAAGCAATACAATCACCGATGACAACTCAATAGCAACTCAATACATGAGACTGTTTCTGGTAGATGTTTACTTGTGAACATAGTGTCATTATTAAACAATCATGGTTTGCCGGGCTTCCAATTAAGTCTCTCCAAATGTCAGGTATACACTTCCTGAAAATTGACTAATTTTCGAACGGAATCTGCAGATTTTCAGCATCTCCCCAATAATATTCATACATTGATTTCTTTCATAGGATATGAATAAACAAGCAATACAATCACCGATGACTCAATAGCGACAGAGTTTAATTCATTTTTTTTTTTAAATAATGACAACAATCTGGAAAGAAAAGTCATTGTTACTCAAATCTTTCAACAGTTTTCTTGACAACCCAAGCCCAAACTCTATATTTTTCAATCCTACTAACACAAGAAAATTTATTAAAGGGATGCTCCGGGCTGAAAATATTTAAATATTCAACTAAATAAAGTAAAATTCACTGAGCAAAATTTTGAAATTTCATCAAAATAACGAAGTTATTGAATTTTAAAGTTTAGCAATATTTTGTGAAAATAGTTATATGCCCGTCATCATTGATATTCATTAGGTGGGCTGATGATGTCACATCACCACTTTCCATTTTCTTATGTTATTACATGAACTCATGGTTGTTTCATTTTTTGATAGTGTAAAAAATGTGCCTCCTTTATAATGAAATAAGTTACAGCAATGAATATCTAAGGCATTAAATCAGTTGTCAATCCAATTTGTTCAGTTCTTGGTATAATATATTTAAATAAATCTAATTTCTTATAATGAAATACAAAAGAACAAGTGGGGATATGAAATCATCAATATGCCCATTGAATATTCATGAAGACATGCCTGGAACTGTTTCACCGGAATAATGCAAATCTTTAAAATGCCAAAACATTGTTATTCCTTGTCCGATTTTGATTATTGGTTTAGTGTTTTGTTTATCTGATGTTTCTTTATCTTTTTATGTCATATTATTTTTAGCCCGGAGCATTCTTTTAATATTAAAAATCTACAGACCAAGAAGAGCCCATGTTTCGATGGTATTCCTAAATTTATACTTAAGATATTTTTTAGCTATAGTCGATCCTCTGGTGCACATATTTAATGTTTTAGCACAGGGAAGGTACCCGATTTCATGTTAATAGCTAAAGTCATCCCACTTTACCAAAAGGTGATAATCAAATTGTTTCTAACCACCGTCCTATTTCATTGCTTACCTCGTTATCTAACAATTTTGAAAAACTTGTACATACACGTACAATTAAGTACGTTCTTTGATAAACAATAGCGAGTTTTCGATTTGCACGTCGACTAGTGGACTGCGACGAAAGTGCGTCATAATAGTCTGCTTTGTGTTTAAGGTATACAGAACCGCTGGAGTTAATCACCACGTGGCTTCAATCAATGGGCAAGGATGTGATTGCTCGTTTACTACATTTCGAACGAGCGTGATCTGAGCGAAATCCACGGTCGTCATCATGAAGTTGACGTGTCAGGAATGGCTTGCACATATCATGTGCTCGACTGACTTTGTATACCATCAACACAATCAGACTATTATGACGTACTTTCGTCGCAGTCTACTAGTCGACATGCAAATCGAAAACTCCCTAATATCTTTTCGAATTTGCATTTGGGTTTTGTGAAAATCATAGCACTACGCATGCGATTCTGTCTTTTGTTATTAGAATCACTACTTCCATAGATAAAGGTTAATGACACCGATATTCTATTTAGTGATGACAATTTTAGCAACTTAAAGAAAACTATGAACGTTGAATTACAATATGTCTCACAATGGTTTAATTGTAATAAGTTATCACTTAACACATCGAAGTCCAGTTTCATTTACTTTGGTTATAAGCAAAATTTTTGAAATTGCATAAGAAGTTTGTTAGAATATGTTGCATGTCTGATTTTAGTGATCCCTCAAAACCACATAAAAAACCCTTTTATTTCCTTAATGTATATCAGTTGAATCAATATTGTATCGCATGAATGGTTTTTAAACATAAACAAACTGAAGTGCCATATAATCTTGCCTCTATGATCGAAAGTAAAATATTAATGCAGTTATAACACTAGAAATCCTTAAAAATTATTACGTTGTAAAAATACAGCATCTTCCTTTTCTTTTAAATTCAAAGGACCTTCCCCGTAACATCAAACAGAATTCATATTCAAATTCCTTTAAATCCAACCAGAAAAACTTTCTTTTTAATCATTCAACATCTTAATTTAATTTATCCCATCATATTTCCTAATTATTTGAATTTACAGTTAACTGCCCATTTGGACTGTCTGGACAGAACCTTTGCTTTGTTCTTTTGCACTTTTCCATTTCATGTTTATTTTCATGCATGGACTGTAAATAACCTTGTTCAATCTTAGCCTCTATTTTTTATCTTAATTGCATCTTACTATGTATCTTTGTTTCTTTTGTCATAATGTGTTTTTGTATTTTTTATACGCTCAATGTATTTTGATTGATTTGAATAAATCAGTAAATGAAAGAAATAAATCTTTAAAAAATGTTGGTATTTCCCTGGATTTCTTCAAGGCCTTCGACACCATTACCCACAAAATACTTCTTCATAAACTTTCTTTTTATGGTATTAGGGGGAAGGGCCTTGGAGTGGTTCAGGAGCTACATAACACACAGGTCTCAATTTGTATCAGTTGACAACGTTATATCATCTACTATATAAATTACATGTGGACTATCACAGGGTAGCTTACTTGGTCCTCTTCTTTTTATTACTTATAGTAATGCCATTTTAACATTCATACTGTTTGCTGACGATTCGAACATTTTCTTTTCCCATGAAAACGTAAACCAACTTATAAGAACTGTAAACTCCGAACGTATGTGGCTGATTGGATTAAGGCTAATTAAGTATCCCTTCACCTGCAAACGATGAATTTTATGTTTTTTAGTAACAAAATACCTAACTTGCCAGACAATCTCATTTTCGATAACACTGTTCTTGAAAACGTTTCTGAGACCAGAATCTTGGGTGTTACTCTTGACCATAAACTATAATGGAAACCACACATCGATGATATATGCAAGATAATTTCAAGAAACATAGGAATTATCAACACACTCAAATATTTTCTTCCATCTCACACTTTCCTTGCACTAAATCACACATCAATATTACCTTACATTAATTATGGTATTTTGGCATGGGGTTGTGCAATCAAAACGCATTACTGTTGTTGCAGAAGCAGGCCCTTGAGATCATTTTATTTTTCAAACTCAATTAAGGTTGCACACAGATAACCTATTTTTCAAATATGATATTCTTAAAGTGAATGGTTTACTTTTTTCCAACTCGCCCAATTTGTGTGTAAACTCAGTACAATTTGTTTTCATTTTTTTTATGTAAGAACTCCTCTAGACATGATTACCCAACGAGACAACGCAAATGTTATCACCTACCCCCAACTCGTATTATATTGCCCCAAAACACTCTTTTGTCTTTTTTGGACCAGTGTATTGGAAATCCCTGCCCAACGGCTTTGAAGAATCTTTCAAACAGGACCTTTTTGAAGAAAATTGGAGTGATATTTACAATGAAAATAATGTGCATATTGCTTATGAGAAATTTAACAATAAATTGCAATATTATTACGATAAATATTTTACACTTGTGAGGAAGCGTCAAAATTTCCGAGAGGCCAAAACCCGTGGATCACAAAAGGGATTCTAAAATCAATACATACTCGAAACAGTCTTTACAAATTACATTTAAAGAAACCATCACCCATAAACGTGCAAAAATATGGCTGATCTTCAGAGGTATCATTTAGTTTCCGTGAATTCGAGGCAACCTTGCCTCTTAACGAAGATATCCTTGATCTACGAGGATATTCTTCACATAAAGCGTTTTACAATAGCTGGATTTATTACCCTTTCTTTATCGCGAGTATATCAGAGAACATGATGATAGAGGGAGAAGAGTTTCAACATATGGGGGAAGATCCAAAATTAAGAAGGAAAATCGATGGAAAATCAAGGAGTTGCAAAGGAAGTAATTTGGGGAGATCACAAAGACATGCTGGACAGGTTTGAGGATTGTGTTCCATCGATGTCTATCTCAATCACATTGCAAGCACGAAGATTCCAGCAGCCTCCTTCTACGGAAATTCTATACAAAGGAACCATAAACGGGATCTTGCCTATAGTTGAAGTCGATTAATTTTCCATAGAATATGACTTGTACATATGTATAATAGTGCATCACTTAATCTTCATTGTTGTTGTTTCATCATGACTTTATTCAAGTTCAAAGACACTGATATACAATATATACATAAAGAGACCAGGTCCATCGTTTCCATTCCAAACAAATGGCAGGTCAGTACATGGATTACAAGACAAGTAATACGTATATATACCAATATAGAGAATTATTTAGAGTAACATAAATGCAGGAAAATAATTGGTTAAAGCTGTCGTTGATATCATGTTGGAAAAAAAACACTCAATCAGTCTTCTAAATCAGAGCTGGATATGTAAATGGAATTAATCAACTACTGCATACAACCTAAAATGTACAGACAACCTTACGAAAGGTGTTTTGTACCCAATTTCCACAACAGTATCGTCTTTATTATTATCATTATATACGGATGTGATCATTATAAGTTTTTGTGTATTCAAATTAATTTAATTAGCTACTGACATCACAAATTTATGTAAGTAAGTAAGACATGGGAAACAAACTAGGTTTTGCATGACAATGTTAATATGGACAATATTTTGGACGATCGACGCTCGAATGGAAATATTGAAAGGGTAAGTCAAACTTTGACATTTTTCCTTAAACTCCTGCCTTTTTCTACATTGTTAGTATTTTACCCAAAATCTACTTACTAACAATTACACTCTTTTAATCATTCCATTCAATTTTTTGTTTGTTGATTCGTTGCCAAAGAAACTGCGCGTCCCTTCCAACAGATAGTAACATTACTACGTCACTGCGCTCATTGTTATTTAAATGATCCCTATTCAATGGCCATCCTTCCAGACTACTCTTCCATTGTTATGCTAATCGACCTCCTATTCAATGGCTATCTTTCCAGACTATTCTTCCATTGTTATGCTAATTACCCATATTCAACTCTTCCATTGTTATGCTAATTTCCCCTATTCAACTCTTCATTGTTATTCTAATGATATTACGTAATATTCTTTTGCGCGCGCGTCACGCTTGAGTGAACCTTTAGAATGGCCATATCGCCGTCATTATTCTCTATCCATCAATCTAATCTGCTTGATGAGAACGTGGAATTGTTGATATTAAGGCTTGGAAACTGGACATTTTAAGCATTTTGTAATTATGAATAGGACGCATGGGTTAGTACATTTTTAACAATAATGCGAACGCAAATCGCGAGCCGATTTTATTTCATAAACTGTAATGAAAAGGTGATTTTAAGTAGCTTGTTGTAGAATATAAATACATGTATACATAAACCACCAATCAAAATGCGAGCGCGCAACGCTACTTGATAGGCCAACGTTTTTACAATCACATCTGAAAAGGAATGTTTTGAGAACTTTATGAAATACACGAAGACAATAGGAACTTGGCAAGTCCTTTAATTACCAATCAATCAAATTGCTTTATTGGCCACTTATAATAATTGTATATATTTTTATATTCGCTATTATTTTTGGCAACCATATACCAATTATGAATCACCTTATAATGAAATTAAAAGGCTTGGATGATAGAACACTACAATATGTATACAGAAAGTCTTTCAGATATAAATAAACTTACAAATGTGTTGTTGAAGTATACTTTATTACGTGTTATTTTCAAGTCGTCTAACTCAACTGGTATTCTACTTTTCAAATGGAAGATTGCAAAAGGTATAATCATCGACTGATATCCAACTCCGCAATGATTTATTTTTTTGTTTATAGGAGAATATCACAATAGGGGCTTTATTCGACTTAAGCAAAGATTTGACACCATGTGCATTTCAATACCGTCAGTCTTCATAATTATGGAATAAGAGCATTACCTATTCAGTGGTTCAAAAGATATTTGTATGACGGAATACAGTATGTTTCTTTTGTAAACGATTTTTCTGACATGATAGATGTTTCATGTGACGTAACCGAATGGTCAATTTTGGGCCACGTCTTTCCTACTGTATTCATCGAAGAAGAGAAACATTATGTTAATGCTCTGAATAGAATTTTAACATTCTCTTATTTAACTATTCAATTCTTAATGTTTGCATATTGTTCATAGTTTTTGTCTCACCTGCATAGCAGAATGAGACCATAATGTGCCGCTTTTCCGACGGCGGCGGGGCGTCGTTAACATCAAATCTTAACCTTAGGTTAAGTTTTTTTTAATGACACCATAACTTACAAAGTATATGAACCTAGTTCCTGAAACTTCAACATAAGGGAAATCGACTATTACGAAAGATCCTGCCTTAGTTTCAGGTCACATGACAAAGGTCAAACGTCACTTATGGTTAATGAACTCAGACCATAATGGGGGAATCAATATCGAAATCTTAACCTAAGGTTAAGTTTTTGAAATGTCATTGCAACTTAGAAAGTATTATATGGACCTAGTTCCTGAAACTTACACATAAGGGTAATGAAGCATCACTGAACATCCCGCCCGATTTTCAGGTCACATGACCAATGTCAAAGGTCATTTAGGGTTAATGAACTTTGGGCATGTGGGGGTATTTGTTGAATTTCCATCATAACTTTTAATGTTTTTTAAGCTAGTTCATAAAACGTGGGCATAAGAGTAATCAAGTATCTCTGAACATCCTGTGTAAATTTCAAGTCACATGACTAAGGTCAAAGGTCATTTAGGGACAATATCATTCGTATATATAAAATTCGAATTTCTCTTGTGCGTTTATATTTCAAATCCGATCTATGGACACTCATATTATGGTATATTGAACTCCTTAGCATGCACTATGTATAATATTAAACATGAAATATCTTAATATTCTCCTCATTGTCATGTGAAATAATGATTTATTCCTCCCTGAATTTTGAAAATTACCATTCTTTAAACATTTTGTGGTTTAGTCAAATTGGTCATTATTGTCAAATCTGTAAAAATTGAAATATTGTATAATTGAAAAAAATAGTAAGTGATGGACATATTTTACTCTCTCATTTGTATATCATTGAGTTGTGCATATAACTGCTTTGTGAAATATAAGCGAAACTTTAAAATGGCATAACTTTTTATTTTACATCCGATTTTGTTTTCAGTAATATGCTTGTTGGATTTTTCTCTGTTGAGTCAAGTCAACATTTTCTGGGGTGGACAAGACCTTTAAACAACTAAATATTTAGTAGGCATACTAATTAAATATATCTGTGTGTAATGCTTAGTAATTTTTCAAATATGTATTCACTAAACACGAATATATATTATAGGGATTATAGTGCAATCCGTGATTAAATTATATACATTATATACAAATTATGCATAGAGAGTGCATCGAGAGGGGAGTTTTGTAGAACAGTGGAATATTTCTAGAAGGTATCAGCATCATAGGTGAAATGTGCAAACAGAATTTGCTTTTTACTTTTCTGGTTATTCACCAATAGGTTTAGCTTTCCTTTCTCTTAATACAAATTTTATTTTTTAACAGTTTCAAGCGCCGATTAATGTGTTTTTTACAAGCACCTTACGTTTTGCTATGAGTACAGGCTAGAGGAGGCATGACCTTGTTTTTTTCATATATCTTTATACAATATTTTTTATTAGTTTCGTGTCAATTTGAAGGTGCTGATTCTAAATCTGAATGACGCCACTCGTGTAACCTTGAATATTTTCCGTAAATTTGCAAAATACAATATGGCCGCAAAAAATAAAAATTTTGTTAAAGAAAAATCATTTTTTCAAAGAGTATTTCACTCCTGCAAAACAATAAAACGTATTTCATATCAAATGTGCGGACAGTTTTATGATTTCCATGGATTTCCATGGGTATTACCCATCCAAGGAAATTTAAGCTTTTCTGTACCACCCTGAGGGGGGCACTTGCATTGATTAGTGGATACCATGCGCGACCAAAAAAACACGTAAAAATTATGTCTTTTTCAAAATACGGCACGTTACGTACGTATATAGTATATATATATAAATCATCTTTATTTCATAATCAAATAGAGAAGTTACAATAAACCCAGGTCCTCTGCCAGTGATGATGGGACAAACTCTCCTTCACTGGTAATAGGCAGGGTGATAATGGGGCCACTTACATTGACGAGTGGATACCATGCGCGACCAAAAAAACACGTAAAAAGGATGTCTTTTTCACGATAGGGCACGTTACGTACGTAACGTGATAAGTGTGTCAAAAACACAAAAATAATGAAAAAAGGGTATCTATTTTGCTAGGAAAATTACGTGTTTAGGGTCGAATTCGCGGGGATGATAAAACAAAATTAAAATGTTTTATAAAGGATGTCTTTTTTGCCCCAACACTTCGTGTTTAGAGTCCGATTTGCGCGAGATGTAGAAGGTGGGGTCGTACTAAACCTAAGGTAAAGCCGACGACCGAAGGACCAGTAACAATTGGGACCTTTCGCAATCCTCACGGACGCTAATATTAGGGTCCCCTAAGACAAAAGTTAACGCTTAATCATACACTTGATTTTAAGATTGATTGTGCATTATAGTCAATAGAATCAAACGTAGAAAACTGCTCTACAATCAATGCTAAACTTTGTGTTACAGGGGGGTTACAGGCCCTACAGATCTGCTTTTCGTGTGCAAAATCCTTTTCTGCGACACTCGCACCATACATGCATGTATATTACGACTGATGGCTTGAGATATTCGAAATGCAGACCTAAAATATATTATGACATGGATAAGAAAGTGGTTTTTCAAACAAATCGAGTACATATTGAGTGAGGAAAAACTTACTGAATGAAGGCTTAGATATAGATCATTACAGTCCATCGAATCGATATTACATTTAATGTGGATTATTGGTGTATCACTGGCAATTGATTTCATGGGTCAGATCAACCTCTCCAGCCGAACATTTCGCGTGAGTTGATATGTGCACACCATTATGTAATACGTTTGAACTCGTTTCTTTTTGTTTCTTTTGTTTATTCCTTCAACACAAACGATATGCCTCTCGCACACGATGTAATGGGCATTATGTTTTACTTCCCCCAGAAATGGGGATTAGATTCAAATTCCGGGGGGACCACTTCCATTAATGAGTGGATACCAGGCACGACCATGGGGTTTCGAAAAGTACCCTAAACAAGCTGGGAAGTAATTCTTTTCCAGATTATGAAAATGCATCTCTTAACAAGAATTTGGCTTGTGAAACCCTACAAGTATTGGATATCCCTTTTTTGTCAGCATTTTAAACATCGTTTTGACACCCTTATAACGTTACATAGGCCTATACGTAACGTACCTGCCCACTCTGTCCCCTTTTACGCGTGGTCGCTCCTGGTATCCACTAATCAATGGAAGTGGGCCCCCGGGCGACCTCTCGAGCTCTAGGAGGAGTCAAATGTGGCTTTGGAAAGTCGTCCTCAATGAGATATATCGCTGTTACCATAGTAGCAACCAAGATTTTGCACACGAAACGCATATTGAATGTTTCCGTCGCAGATGCGAAACGAAAAAAAAATCTCATGTCACACAATTTGCATTGCAGGACAAGTTTTACGACCATGATGACGGGCCCAAAAAGTCTCTTCCAAAATCAACTAACGTCGTAAATAAGCGTGCACGTCCTCAAACGAAAGGTCGAGAATAAAACATTTATGTACGTGTTTAGGGGTTCATTTCAGGGAACATTTGCCAAGAGTATCGTTTTGTTTCCAATACTTGTTAAGGGTAGGGTTTCACACGCCAATACTTGTTAAGGGGTGCATTTTCAGAATATGGAAATTACGTGTTTAGGGTGCTTTTCGAGACCCCATGGTCGCGCATGGTATCCACTCGTGAATGGAAGTGCCCCCCCCCCCGGGGTGATAATACGTGATATTGATTGAACAGGTACAATTCAAAAGGTACAATACATCAGAGTTTTAACACATAATTTACATAAGAAAACATAATATATACTTGACTAAATGGAATGACGTAGAGTATGCGTAAAGTGACAAACATATTAAATGAAAAAGAAAGGTGACTGTATCAATGAAAGAGAGAATACTAAAGTGAAACCATCACTTTGTGATGAAGATATATACATTCATAATACAAGTACGCGTCGCCATAACGAAAACAGTGTTTGTAACGTATTATATACTTTATTCATAGAATCTTGTTATGAGAAATATTTCCATTATGTTAACTATTGCAATTATGATATTTTAACTATGGCAAACTAATAAATGCGAAAACTAAAATATATACGAGTTAGCCTGATCAAGTTTAAGTCGTTTATCCTGGTTGACATTTGGAAGTTATACATATTACAGATAATCCATTTATTTAATTAAATATTGTTTGAATGATTCACATTATATGTATGTTATTATTAGGCGGTAAGTATATACATGTAATTGTTTCATCAACGTCTTAATATAGATTATAATTTAGAGATAAAAATACCTATATCTTGAGAAAAAATAAGTTGAGTTACTTTTCTTCATAAGGGTCAAAATCATCAAGCAAATAAAGTAGGCTAGCTTTGGTTGTTTTCCGGGACACCGAGCAATGGAGGCTCGGTCCAAGTTGGCTGGTCTTTTGCAAGGAACAAAGAATAGCTAGCCATAATGCTGAGCTTGCTTATCCTATTCAACATCATTTTGTTTTTCTTCCCTAGTTTAATCGTTTTGAGTAATGATTTGATTCTAACTATATTTTGCTTAGACACATAACCTCTTGAACCTACTTCTACACAGAAAAGTTTGCATGAATATCCCTGGTCAACAATGTTATTAATTGGAGGTGCATATTTATAGCATTTGCTCACATGACGTGAATCAATGTTCTGTTCGAAGGGAACTGTGAGCTCAACAACAATGACTTCTTTATTTTGGACAGATGAAAGAACAAGATCGGGTCGTAGAGGAGTCGGTAGAATGTTCATAGGAATCGTGGTACGTTGATTGGCTTTGTCAGGAAGATCTACTTGGAGAGTGTACAATCTCCAGATATTGATGACATGGAGACACTCGTATATCTACCTTGTTCTAACATGATTTTGCATCCATAGAACATGCAGGAAGGTCTGTTTATTTCCGCACAGTTTACAATTTGCCGAGAGTTTTTTACCACATCTTTGAAGGTTCCTTAGTAGGGAGACAGTCAACAGATGACCTGACTGCAAAACTAAGAACTTTGGATGTAGGTCGTATATAATACTTTTCCAGGTGAGATCTTCCTGCTCAAGCCTCATGAGCTCCAAGAATTTACCTTGGAGCAGCAATCCCTCAACCTTATCGGTCCATATATCTTGATATTTATTTTTAACAGCACATGTGATATTTGATTTCACTTTTGACCATTTTCTATGAGGCGTGGTATTCATTGCAACGTTTACCATATCTTTAGCATCAGTATTACCATACGATTTCCTAGAGTAAGATTCTTCTCTTGCTATACATGCCGTCATAGCGGCCTTCACTCTTTCATCGGAACGAATAAGGCATGTGCTACTGTCTGTGCATGACATTCGCTATAGACTTGGGAGATGGTAGGAATATCCATACCTTGTTGGCAGTGAACAATTGCAAGTGTTGCCCCTTGTGGCATATTCAGCCACTTCTTTAAGAATCTTGAGCTGCATTTGTCAAGAATGGATCTTTGCGTCTAAGTGAGGTCATGCACAGAAAGCAGGAATTTAACTGCTTTAAGAAAATATTTCGTGTATACTATGCATACTATGCATACATGCATACTACATACATAGATACTACATACATGCATACTACACCCATAAGGGTGCATACTACCATAGGCGGATCCAGGTGGGGGCCGAGGGCCCGCCCCCTATTAAAGGACCAAAAAAAGAAAAAAGGGAAAGAAAGAAAGAGGAAGGAAAAGAAAAGAGAAAAAAGAAGAGGAGGAAGACGAGTGAATAAAATTAAATGAGAGGAAGACTTGGAAAAAAAAATTTCATGTCACTATATAAAATTTTCGCTCGCGCTTCGCGCTCGCATTGCCTGTTCAGGGATTAACATATTTTGTTCGACATGGAGCTTGAATATCAAGTTTGGAAGTCAATATACAAAACATATTTCTTCTCGGAAATCGAACTTTCATTAATTTGTGTGGTATACAAATTGATTTTTCAAAAGTGTTCTGTAAAAATGTCAGTTTTATGGTTTGAATATTAACATTTTCCGCTGGCGCTGCGCGCTCGCGAATATTTATTTATCAGGTGCCTATTATTTTCATGTATTCCATAAAGTTTTCAAAATATCCCTTTCAGGTCTGATTGTCATAACGTATCAGCTAGCGCTGCCATGCTTGTATTTTGATTGGCGGGTTATGTATGTCTCAATATTGATTATATAACAAACTACTTAAAATCCCCTTTTCATGACAGTTTATCAAAAATTTCGGCTCGCGATTTGCGCTCGAATTAATGGTTAAAAATATATCAACTAATTACTGATGGATCCTATTCATAATAAAAAGTGCTTGAAATGTACAGTGTTCAGGCCATAATATGCATTAATGAATCGGAAGATATCTAGTCACCATATTCATATGATAACATGTCCTAAGGATATCACGGTCCTATGTCTCAAACTCAAAGTAATAATGAAAAATATCAGCTCTTTATCAAGTGCGATTTATATCCATCTTACAATTTTTCTGCAGTGTTTAATATATAAAACTGAAATTGACCCCCTTTTTCAGATCGGAATATCAAATATTTTAAGCTCGCACTTCGCGCTCGCTTTTATTTTTATGATAAAAAATGTATTTATAATGCCTAGATTCTAGGTCTAAATCTGAAACACGCGCGCGCATGTTCATTCAGTTATCCAGTTTCAGATCAGAATATCAACAATTTTCAGCTCGCCCTTTGTGCTCGAATTATTAATGTAGAAAGATCCCCCTTTCATGATTTACAAAACATGAATAGAGTGTCCCGTTCCAGGTCTAAATCTCGAATTTTTCCGCTCGCGCTTCGCGCTCGCATCATTTGTTTATTGAAATATGTAACGTCTTAATGGCTAAGTGCAAACAGTCCTTAAAAGGCACTTTTCGATCAGTTCAAAACGTATACAAACATTTTCTGCTCGCGCTTTGCGCTCGCATTATTAATGTAGGAAGATCCCCTCTTATCCTTTTCATGATTTACAAAACATGAATAGAGTGTCCCGATCTAGATCTAAAACTATATTTTTTCCGCTCGCGCTTCGCGCTCCCATCAATTGTTTATTTATATAGCTATCTTGTTCATGATTACAAAAAAAGATTAAAGTTTTCCATTCTTTATGTAGAAATGTCAAAAACTTTCAGCTCGCGCTTCGCACTCGCATTATTTGATTGTTGAAATATGTAACGTCTTCATGGCTAAGTGCAATCAGTCCTTAAAAGGCACTTTCCGATCAGTTCAAAACGTATACAAACATTTTCTGCTCGCATTATTAATGTAGGAAGATCCCCTCTTATCCTTTTCATGATTTACAAAACATGAATAGAGTGTCCCGTTCTAGGTCTAAAACTATAATTCTTCCGCTCGCGCTTCGCGCTCGCATCAGTTGTTTAGTTTTATAGCTATCATGTTCATGATTACAAAAATTGATTAAAGTTTTCCATTCTTTATGTAGATATGTCACAATTTTTCAGCTCGCGCTTCGCGCTCGCATTATTTGATTGTTGAAATATGTAACGTCTTCATGGCTAAGTGCAAGCAGTCCTTAAAAGGGACTTTTCGATCAGTTCAAAACGTGTATCAAAATTTTTTGCTCACGTTCGTAGTAATTATTGCACTTATTTTTTTCCAGAATGTTCAAATTTTTAGGAAAAAAATTACATACAATTTCAAAAAAAAATTGCTCGCGCTTCGCGCTCGCATGATAAAATAAGGATTATGATATTATACATTTATGTTGATTTAAAGAATAAAGCTAAGAAGTGATTTATAGGACTACCCCCTTCAAAGAAACAAGCAAAAAATCATCTTCGAGCGGCCGATCGGGGAAAATAAGGCTGAAAAAGAATTCCAGCCCCCCTCCCCCTATTGGCGAAGGATGGATCCGCCCCTGTACTACATACATAATAAGGGTGTCAAAAACACTAAAATAATGAAAAAAGGGTATCTATTTCGCTCGGAAAGCTACGTGTTAGCTACGTGTTAAGGGTCAAAATTTATAAATATTGGAATTGTGTAATAATTGGAGGAATCATTATTTTGGAGGATTGCCTGTCGGATTTCTTTACACGCATAAAGTCGGTAAGTAGAAATTGGATTCATTGTCATTCCATCAAAATAACCAACCTCCACTCCATCACAGAAACCAGTACCGTGCTTGTCATTTATGTGCAGTACGTATTTTTCTTTCATAATCGGCAGAGGAACGGAAATGGGCTGAGCTGAGACATATCGTCAAAAGCCGCACGTTTGAAAGTGGCCTGAACAAAGATCTGTCTTGGCTCAACGCATTCACATTCTATAGATAATCATATCTTTTTCCTCTTTGCCTTAATTTCCTTAATTCAGCTATCTTGTTTATTATGATCTCTCTGTGCAATGTGCAGCGTGCGCGGTCTCAGTTAGACACTCTTATTATTACGAAATATTTTTATTGTTACGAAACCTAAATCATACTCTTTTATTATAACGTAACTTACGTCATTAATGGTCTGTTACCCAAAAGCGCGCACTATACATTCATAACAGCATTTTGCGCAGCTAGCAGTGGTTACCCTAGTCCCGCTGAGATCGCGCACGCTTTAATAAAAACAACTGTCATTCAAACTTGTCACAATTCACGAATCTTCCCTGAAGAAGGTAGATGTCTACCGAAAATTTGGAGATTGAATAAAAGAACTTAACTGTTGGCACTTCAAAAACTGCATTACTCGTGAATTTGTTTCGCATTTCTGATGTCTTATTATTATTATTGCCAATACGTGGAAAACCAAGATGCTTATATGTATATATATATATATATATATATGTATATGATTCATGAGAAAGAGACACATATCTCACCAACAAATTAATATGCGAGCGCGAAGCGCGAGCTGAAATTTATTTATATTCTGACCTGAATTAAAGCTTGATATTCTAAGCGTTTTTGGTACCAATAATTAAGATTGGTATCTAAATGAACAATAGATGCGACCGCGAAGCGCGAGTTTAAAATTTTGACATTTCTATCTGAAAAAATGACAGTTTAATGGACGTTTTTGATAAAGAACAAGATATATATCCAACAAAAGATTGTTGCAAATCGAAGCAGGAGTTCTTTTGAGGTTTAGAACCGAAAAGGGGACAATTTCACCTTTTTAATAACGAAAAGTATGGGTTTTTGCTACAAAAATGATGCGAGCGCGAAGTGCAAGCTGAAAAATTTTATATTCTAATTTGAAAAACAGACATTTTGAGCACGATTTTAAAGGAGAATGAAAATCTTGGAGCAAGTTAGCTTTTGTGAAAGCAAAAAAAATCAAAGAATAAGATCAACAAAAGTTTGAGTAAAATAGGACTAGCAATAGAAGAGTTATGAGCATTTGAATGTCGAGATCACTAATGCTATGGAGATCCTCCGATTGGCAATGCGACCAAGATCAATGATGTCACTGATGAACAACTCTCCCCTTTTGGACACTGAAAATATACCCCAAAACATCTCTTTTTGCTCATTCTATCATATGACAAACGATTCATCAATGATATAATGTTGTGAAACCTCTGTACTTGTCCTCTCATAAAGAGAACACTTCACCTTGGGATAGACTCTATAAAAGTGAGAATTTAAGTGAAATAAGTACTAAAGTAATGAGGGAGTTGTACGTGTGTGACATCACAGATCTTGGTCGCATTGCCAATAGGAGGATCTACATGGCATTAGTGATCTCGATATTCAAATGCTCATAACTTTCTTATATTCATCCAATCTTCTTCAAACTTTCAACAATAAGTTTCTTTGATTTTTCTCTTTGATATGGATTCAGCTGGTTTCAAGGGTTTCCTTCTCCTTTAAATAAAGAACGAGTTGTGTATTTCAATTTCGCTTGCCGATTTCTGTGTAACATTATAATCTCATTATTTTATTTTTGCCGATGCGGAATTATTGGGGGGGGGGGGCAAAACGATATATTTGCCCCCCAATATTTTCATTGGTGGGGCGATCGCCCCACCCCCTGCCCACCCCCCCCCCCCCCCCCCCCCCCAGGATCGACGCCTCTGATTGCATTGTATATGATTTGTGATACTGGATTTTGAATTATTAATTTTACGAAAATATGCTACATAGCGTTTTCAACATCAATCTGACAAAGAAATTGTATGGGCCCATATGCACAAGCATAATAGAGTCGGTCATTGGCGGCGGAGCAGAGGATTATCTTTTGTGTTTGGGGGTGCACTATTGTTGGTCCCGTATTAACCACAGATAATATTTGGCCCACGTAATGCTCTGTCGGATCTGATGTGAGATACGCTCCTGTACATCCTCTATAAGCACAACTTGAACTGCAATGTGAGTGACTACATGGGAGAGAAATCAAATTTCGGACTGTTCAAAACAAGCAAAAAAATTGTGATGAAAGGATTAACATGGCTAACAAGGTCCTTATCTTAGTTGGAAATTGGTTGGTTCAGTTCCTCGAGTTGGGAACAATAAAGTCTTTTGCTGTTCTTCTTGTACATATCGTGAGAGACCTTGAATCCACCATCGGACGAATTGGGATGTTCGTTGGCATGTACCACGCCATTATTATGATGTCCGGTAAGTTTGGAAAGCTATGAAAAGGCTCAGTCAGCCTTTTTTCACAAGACATCACGGAAAAAATGGAATATCTCATATTATTATAAAATGCAAAAGAAATATTGAGTGTGTGATGTCATCAGTCGCCTCATTAGCATACCGATTAGGATGTGAATATAGAAAATGTTTTGTGAAATTGAGCGAAACTTTTAAATGTTATAACTTTCTTATTTTACACCCGATTTTGATGACATTATCAGTGTTATGCTTGTTAGATTTTTTTCTTTTTATTTAAATCAACTTTTTGTTGGGGGACTTGTCCTTTTAGAAGATGCAAAAAAATTCACGAGTTGTGACTTTGTACAAAAGTTGCTTAGAATGTCCAGTTTTAGGTCATAATGTTAAATATTTTCAGCTCGCGCTTCGCGATCGCATTATTTGATTGTTGATATATGGATCGTCTTCATGGGTCACTGCAAACAGTCATTAATTAGGCCATATAATAGGTCCCTTTTCGATTAAGCACAGAACGCACATTAAAAAATTATGCTCGCCTTGTCGCGCTCGTAGTAAGTATTTGTTACATATCACACGATCACGCGCATTGCTCAAAAATAAACGTTCAATTTTCAGGACAACATGAAATATGTGTGGGGGAGGTGCCCTTGCATGTGTGGGTGTGTATATATTATTAAAGAACAATGGAAAACTCAATTGCCCCCACACCTTTGTGGAGAGATTTCATTCCGTGTCAGCACCTCCAATGAAAAAAAATCGTTCCCAGTGCCCTGGTTATTTTAGCCCGCGTCATTCATAAACAAAACGTCTTCATGGCTAAGTGCAATCAGTCCTTAAAAGGCACTTTCCGATCAGTTCAAAACGTATACAAACATTTTCTGCTCGCGTTTTGCGCTCGCATTATTAATGTAGGAAGATCCCCTCTTATCCTTTTAATGATTTACAAAACATGAATAGTCTAAGAGTGTCCCGTTCTAGGTCTAAAACTATAATTTTTCCGCTCGCCATGCAGGGCCTAGTCTGGACCAGTCTGGACCAGCGATCGAGTTACTGAAAGCGGTATTACACAGTCCTCGTAAAATACTGAGTGAGACCAACATGAAATAAGTTTTCGCATCATTGATTTGTTGTCAATGTCTTTGATTTGCCTAATCCCAGGTGTCATTGTCAAAGTGCTTCTTCATCACTACTCCCCTCGTTCCGTGGCTATGATTGGTGGATTGCTCGGATCCTTAGGACTCGTGGCATGTTCTCAAGTCAATAAAGATACAATCTTTGCAATATGTCTTATTTTCTCAGGTGAGAAATGCTATCCTGTGGCTTTTTTAAATGTTAGAATCAAAGCACTAGCACTATCAGTGCTAAATCACCATACACATCCTCCCACACACACACCCATGTGTATAAATATATATGTAAACTATCGCATTCCACTGATTTCATTTACAAGTTTTTATTTGTAGGGGATTGTAAAATGCCCTTCATGTCTGACAAAGTCAAACCAAGAAGTCTTTGTCGTCCAGAGAAATGCAATCCTATAGTTTTTTGTCTCACCTGCATAGCAGAGTGAGACTATAGGCGCCGCTTTTCCGACGGCGCACAGTGGGCCAGAATGAGTTGAAAGTGCGCCAAAATTATATTCCGTGTTAGATTTTTACTTTAACATGTTGCTTAAGGGTAATTTGGGCCGTAGAATCGACTGAACATAATTTAAAGCCGATATGACGTCACCTTGATACCAAATTTTGATTGGCTACTTAAAACCTATCTGTGAAAAGACAAATTACGCTAAACAATGTGTAGTACATAAACTTTGTGTTATGTGCTACTTTAAGATTGACCAGAGTGAATAGTGGTTTATGATTCTCACATGCCTAAAAAGTGTGTATGAGATGCCGAAAATAATTTTATGGCATCAAAATGATCAATAATTAGATTTATAAAAAATAAAATAAGATCTGAAAAATATTAATCGTGCTTTATCAAGCTGTGTGGACTTATGTAAAACGCAGAGTATATATAACACCACGAATGTATCACTATGAGGAGGGGTTTTGGCTGAAATTATTCTACAAGTAAGTTTTATCTCTGGAAGAGTTGTGGGTATAGCCCTTATTCGCGTTAGCAACCTTTATTTTGTTTATATTATGCCCAGAATTCATGTCATGTCACAGTCATGGAATGGAAGGGGAATCGATCGTCCTCGCCGTGCAAAAGCGAACGGCAATGTACACCCATACGGTGCGCTACGATGACTGCGCGGTATAAAAATGACAGTTTTTAACAGGTTTTTGGGGTGTTGTGTCAAGTAAAATCGGCTCTAACATGAAAACGGGCAAAAACGGGCAGCTAAATTTGGTATCGACTTAAAGCTGAGACATCAGAGAAAATGATGCTTATAGAATTTAGACGGAAATCCACGGAAATCTAAACGTTTCTAATGTAAATGCAAAAAACATGGATTTTCAGTCTATTTCGAGGAATAATCATCCTATAAACCTCCCGAAAGGTGTCTTTTATCTACTTTGAACCCTTTCACACGAAAAAAGAATATATCAGGATTATGTGGGAGTCATTTCAGATTCCTACATGAAAAACCTCCTGTGAAATGGCCTGTTTTTCAACTAGGTTGTCATATACGCGACATTTCGCAAAATGTCACATTTTACGATTTGAGGTAGGAAATTAACCACCTTTATGCAAATTCCGGAATGAAATATTTTGCTGAAGTATTCTTCAAAGTGTTATCTGTCAGCTGGGCATGACAAAAATTAAAAATCTGAAATTGCCAAAAATGACTTTTGGCGCACTTTTGTTTCGCCCCGGCCCACTGTGCGGCGGCGGCGGCGGCGGCGGCGTCAACACCAAATCTTAACCTGAGGTTAAGTTTTTGAAATGACAGCATAACTTAGAAAGTATATGGACCTAGTTCATGAAACTTGGCCATAAGGTTAATCAAGTATTACTGAACATCCTGCCTGAGTTTCATGTCACATGACCATGGTCAATGGTCATTTAGGGTCAATGAACTTAGACCATGTTGGGGGAATCAACATCAAAATCTTAACCTAAGGTTAAGTTTTTGAAATGTCATCATAACTTAGAAAATATATGAACCTAGTTCATGAAACTTATACATAAGGTTAATCAAGTATCACTGAACATCCTGCATGAGTTTCACGTCACATGACCAAGGTCAATGGTCATTTAGGGTCAATGAACTTTGGCCGAATTGGGGGTATCTGTAGATTTACCATCATAACTTTAAAAGTTTATGGATCTGATTCATGAAACTTGGACATAATAGTAATCAAGTATTACTGAACATCCTGTGCAAGTTTCAGGTCACATGATCAAGGTCAAAGGTCATTTAGGGTCAATGAACTTTGGTCAAATTGGGGTATCTGTTGAATTACCATCATAACTTGGAAAGTTGATGGATCTTTCTCTTGAAACTTGGACATAAGAGTAATCAAGTATCACTGAACATCCTGTGCGAGTTTCAGGTCACATGATCAAGGTCAAAGGTCATGTAAGGTCAATGAACTTTGGCCACGTTGGGGGTATTTGTTGAATTACCATCATATCTCTATAAGTGTATGGGTGTAGTTCATAAAACGTGGAAATAAGAGTAACCAAGTATCACTGAACATCTTGTGCGAGTTATAGTAGTTTTCAAAATCAGCACTGCTGCTATATTGAATCGCGTGATGCAGGTGAGACGGCCAGAGGCATTCCACTTGTTTAATGTTAGAATCAAAGCACTAGCACTATCAGTGCTAAATCACCATACACATACCTTTTTTTTCAACAAACACTTTTTTTTGCACACCTAGTTACCAATAATGCATATAGCATTTCCATTTATTTGAAAGCAGGATAAATGAGCATCGAAGATTAAATACCTTGCTCACGGGCATAGGTGCCGCGGCCGGGGATCGAACCCCAGACTTTCCATGTATAGCCAGGCGCCTTAGACCACTCGGCCACGGCACCTCCACACATCCTCCCACACACAAACACACACACACCCATGTATATAAATATATATGTAAACTAACGCATTCCGCATTGCGACGCAGAACGCTTTGAAGAACATAATGTATTGTCCAATGCCCTTCATGTCTGACAAAGTCAAACCAAGAAGTCTTTGTCGTCCTGGACTCTGGGCCAACGACATATAACAATTTTTCGTTAGCACCGAAGCTTAGAAAAAAATCTCTTGTTCCGGTTCACATAATTTCGACAAAGGCCTACAAGCTGTTGATCATTGCGATTTGACCTGCATTTTTTACTTGCATTTTTAACACATTTTCTGTGTTATTGAATTTGTTCTGCGTCGTGGTTCAAAACTTCCTCATGCCATTTTGATGAAAAAAAGTCGATGTTACCATTTGGTGTGCTAACGCATTATTGACCTTTCTTCCCTTCTTATTTTATTCAGGGCTTGGATTATCGATGACGCTCATCCCCACCATGTTGTCATTGGTGTATGCCTTCAAGGATGAATATATGTTACCTTATTCAATCGCATCAATGGGTGCCGGGATGGGAATGATGATTCTTCCTCTGCTGACGCAGAAACTGTTGGATGCCTACGACTGGCGAGGTGCTCTGCTCATCCTTGGAGCAGTTAACCTCCACCTAGTCGTATGCGGGACATGGCTTCGTAAAACGTCATCTGAACAAGAATGTGATCCTCAAGAATCCTTGCTGAATCATGGCGAGTCGCACAATCTGGCCTCTTCCTCGGAAAATCTAAGGGATCTGGAAAATGCAGACACGGTTCAACAAAATGCCTCACATCGCGATTCAGCAGCAGTCCGATGTTTCCATGGTTCCTTGACACTGCTAAGAGCTACTTGTAAAAGAGTGGGTCTACATGTCTTCAGTGATCATCCTTTAATCATATACGCATTTCTTGCAGCATGTCTTCATGGGGTCTCCTATGTCGGTTGGACTGTGTTCGTCATTTCCAATGCAGAAGCGAAAGGTCTTCCGGAAGCCGTAGCTGTGTTGCTCTCTATAGCAGCTGGTATAGGAAACATTGCAGGGCGGTTGATGCCAGGACTCTTTAACTTCCTAAACAAAGATTTGTTTCCTTCAAGGACATTGTTTCTTCTATTCGGTACCATTGGTGCCTTGCCACTTTGTTTAAATCGGATAGCAACTCGTTTCTCAACGTTATGCGTCTTTGCTGCGATCAGTGGCTTGGCTTTGGGAGCAAAGACAGTTGTCAAAAATACCAGTGTGATAGACGCGGTTCCCCAGTCTCTATCCTCCACAGTTTTACCGTTCGTCTTAATCTTTACCGGACTTGGTGAAGTAATAGGAGGATGGGTGGCAGGTAGGTCTCTGCAAGCTGAATAAATCGTTTAAAGAAGGGACAAACTATCACTCCCGTGTCTCTTAAGGACGTTCCACAGTTAAAGTGAAATCCATGTCATTTTCACCAAACTTTGCACATAGATACTTTAGAACCTTAATATTCGAAATATGCAGAAATTAACATAGATCCATGTGCTTGATTTTTTGCTATAGAGCTTCAAAGTTCACCCAAATTGATGTTCTTAAGAATTGCGCATTCAAAAGAATTTGGCATTTTTAGACCGCCCAAGATTACTACAATGAGTTTAAGCCTCTATTACTCAGTCAAAATACATGAAAAAGTCATCAAATTTCGCAAGAGAGTTAATAATTGTATCGTTAGAATGGAGAATCTATTTATAGTGCTATTTGTTTGCAATTTTAAGTTTAACAGCACTGTCAGTTCTTAAAAATGGCGTAAAAGATAACAAAATCCCAATCTAAAAAATGTAAAATTTCAGTAACAAACTACAAACGTACAATAAATGCTGCACTTTATTCAAAATCCATGTCATTTTCACCAAAATTTGCAGAGTTGTAGAGGAAGGTATACCGAAGAGGTAACAACATTAAAAAATAGGGGTTCATGCGCTTGTTTTTAAACTATCAGCATTTTTATTAGAGCAAATGTGCTTTTTAAAACACCAAAAATGCGCCGAATGCTTAGTATCTATGTGAAGAAAAAAATCAAAACCACTCTACCATTTATTCAAACTCGGGGTAATATTCGTGATTCTTGGCAGCACTGCAGAGTAAAGTATTTTGAAATTGTAGAGAATATTTTTTTGAATGGTCCATGGAATAATCCAATTTTTTTAGCTTCATGAAATAACGCATCGGATCTGCAGTTAAAGTGCAGAAGATGAGAAAAATCAGCTCATACCCGCAGCTAATTAATCACCTGTTCATCCATTGTGATGTCAGCGCGCAGAGTGTAAACTATGCGCAGATCATAATGCGCACAAACATAACTGTGGAACGTCCTTAATTTATTTTTAGGGGGTGTTTTTTCCAGATCTTAACAGTGAATCACCTCCTCACATTCTACGTTCTTTTTTTCTATTTACAGGACGCATATTCGACCTAACGGGTTCAATGGACACAGCTTTTCTTTTCCTTGGATGCGTTGATATTTTCTCCGTCATAATCCTTTTCCTGAGCCTACTTCATGAAAAAATTGTTCATCTTCGATCATCTTATAATGACATGAGTAGAGCAATGAACTTAACATAAGGGCATCGACATTAAGTAAGAAAGGAGATGGGAAACCAGTTACAGTAATAACAATTTTATTACGCCAACTTTAGGGCAAACCTCATTTAACGTGCGCGGCCATCGTAAGGGGCGATAAGACATCATCCCTCGCAGAGGGCGACATTTTACAAGACACATCAAATACAATAACATATTGGCGCAACCACTTTTCTCTATCTTTCCATTGGAATTAAGTCAACCTCTAACCAATTGGCTCAGGGAACAATTACTTTCTAAACAACAAACCAATTCACTCCTTAAGAAGGTAAAACAAAACTATATCTGTAGATTTTGTGGATTCCGGAAAACATACCGGTAGACCTGCAAGGAAGGTATCACATATTAATCAAAGTATTGGCCATTACCATGGTTACTACATAACTAATTAAAAAGCATAATGTAACTTTAGCCTTTATGCAATAAGCGTACATAAATAAATAACCAACATCTTATCTACCTTTCTATCTCTAGGCAAAACACACACTAAAGAGCCTATCAACAGGTCCTATATCAAACCAACTAAAACGGGGGAAAACACTAATAACCGTCAAACATGTATGCTAAAAAGGCTACAACCTGTAAAACAGTCAAATTCATGTAGCAACATCAATATTGTCAACACACACTATGAAACAATAGGTTAAAACATGACTTAAGTATAAAAGCTAAAAAAGGCATCACTAGATAAAATACATCCATAAACACAATCATTGTGGACACTTATGAGCCCATCCACCAATACATACATAAATGTGCAAATACCGAAAATGTAAATAAAATGCAACTGACATATTTTTTGTTTCTAACGCGAAATAGAATGCAAATGAATAACATGGCTGCCTTGCATACTAAAGACAAACAATCCTATCATAGTAAGTACATAAACAAGATAATATACTGTCTAACAGTAAGAACGTGTAAGAAGATGGAGGCCCACAAATCCTGCTCAGAAGAAGGCAGTCTTTTCTCATACTAGTAATAGCAAGCACTAAACAAAATGTAAAACAAATAGACAAAGGGTCACATAAAGCAAATACATTCTGTAATGGGTAAAAGAGAAAAACATGAGAGTGTACAAATTGTTTCAGAAGTAAGGTACAATGGGCACTATCCAGCATCCACAGCTCAGCCATGAAACACGCAATGCCTAAAGGCAAACAAATAAAACATGACACCTAAGAGCGGATTACTGGACTACCATGAACTATGAAAAGTGAAAGATGTATTTATGGATTGCCAAAAGATTGCTAGCCTAAAATAGCTGATAAAAAGGGGCATTCAGACTCTCACTATACACCCTGATGCTAATATCTCACCATTTAATAAAAACCAGTATGACATGAATACATATAATTAAAAAAAACAATTATAAATATAGAATTACCAACCCATCAATGAGATGGAAATTACCAAAATAAACATGCAATCAATAACTTGTAGTCTTAATTTATATGCAAAAGCGAACAATCCATCTAACACCTAAATAACTGCATGGTACCCAATATAATCAAAGGGATACAATTTATTTAGCAATAATCAAACAATGATAACTTGGTCACTGGTATATTATATTGACAAATATCAGCAAAGGCTGAAAATATACAAATGAAAAACATGCACAAATCACATCACAAAAAGGCAAAGAGACAATGGTGTAACAGAAAAAGAAGAAAACAGAGGAGTCTGGAGTATATACTGTGATTACTGTCCATATCAGTATGATGAGCATCAGAACACCAGTTCATATACTGTCATAAATGAGTCCTCTGTATCAAAGTCCATAGATAGGTGTCATTCACAGAATGCGATGGAACATTAAAACAAAGTCTTTGCCCATCGACGTTCCTGAAAGGGTCTCTTGAAAAAGGGTCATATCAGTCGGTAATCTAGTAAGGGGTCCTGCGTGATTTAAAGTCAATATCCGGAGGACGACCTGGGGGGAGTCCAATGTGTTCTCCGATGGGGTGACATGGCCGACTCTGTGATATCATCATGAGGGCAGAAGTGAAGGGCACAATGGTGTCTGGCCACCTGAACCGAGGATCCAACATCTTACAGCACCGGGGATCACTGGTAGGACCTGAAGCATCACCGGGGACATCTGCAGGAGAATCCGGGGGTCGACCAGGAAGGTCATCGATCCATAGGATACAAGGATGAGGAGCCATATGATGATGCTCGGCGACGGTGATGTTGTGCATGAGAGGAACACAAGAAACCTTGACCCCAGGATTCGAAAGAGGAAGGGCATTCAGGTAGCACCTACTGTTATCATGCAATGCGTGATCCAATGACTGGCTACGATCTGGTTGAGATGCAGAAACAATATCAGATGAGGAGTCATGAGCTGCACAGTTACTATGGTGTAAAGATTCACGATCAGGAGCCGATGGCTGTTGAGGTGTTATAAGCTCACTGATGGGCTCTGTGGCTATAGGATGTCTGTCTGAGTTAACAGTAGGTTCCATGTCTCCAAGGACTTCACTCGTAGATGACTGGTCTGCAACGGCAAGATGGGCTCGTTCACGATTACGGGAGTCCAGAGTTGAAACAAGGTACGATCGGACAACGCCATCGGAAGCCGAATCAGGTAAGCCTGCAGCAAGCGCATCGGATAGCGGGATAGCCGAAGGACCGTACGGATATGATGGTCCATCACCGAATGATACTACACGCTTAGCCGGTCGCAGAAATACATCATGTAAATCCATGAATGGAATTCCAGCCTGTACAGCAACATCCAAAGACTCTACCACTAATCCTTTGAAGAGAAACTGTCTGTTGTCCCTTGTGAATGTGAGACAGGTCTCACCCACAATCGTAAGAGGGGAGGAATTGTCAGTAGGTTGAACTGATCGGGAAGTGGCGGTTATCACAGCCCCAAGATCTTGAACCGTAGAATGTAAAATCAAATTCTCCGTAGACCCACTGACAATGCTGACACGGACACACTGATCACCATGGAAAAGTTCCACAAAGGGAGTCACGGGGGCCTGATTAGGCACAACGATTGAACTAGCCACAGACCTATGTGGCATAATGTGAGAAACTTGGACCTCATCTGACTCTGAAGAAAGTCCATTGCACCAGTGAGGGTCTCCCTGAAAGGCTGACTCTGACTTCGAGTCATCAAAGCAACCAAGATGTAAATTGGGATCTACAGAGGAACGATCCAGGGCATACGATGAACAGTTAACATCTTCAGAAGGAATACAGCCTGGAACATGATCATAACCAGGGTCATGATCGACAATCAACTCATCGCAGGTATCACTACAAGTCTGGAAATTGGTGTAGCCGAGAATGCTAGCGGCCTTGCGAGCTCGAGTAATCATGCGCCTTTCATGGTCGGGCAAGAATGGACAGTCACCAATATGGTGGCGGTAACAATGCCGACTAGCATTAAGACAAAGTGGGCACACAACTTGGTTAACGTTAGGCCTATGATGAACTAAGGCGGGCCTAGGACTAGTCTGAATCGATGTATATAACTATCAGGAGCCTGGATGAGTTCAGGACTCGACATATACTGATAGTAAGGTACATTACACTGGGCATCACACTTGTGGTCATCATTCATGTCATAATAGACAGATTTATCAGACATCTCTTTACTAGACCTACTACCGATATCATCATCTCTCGATACATGCTCATCGTACATGGCTCGATGATCGTTGAGCTTTTGGCTTAAGTGTACATGTAAAACTCTAATCCGATTATGAGGATACGATTGGCTTTGTAGATCTAGATCTAGGCATGACTTTCGTTTGGAATCATTCAACTTATGACCAACTTGTTTACAATGAAAACTGTTATAATCTTCTGGTTCATTCTCATCAACATAATCATCTTCTGTGTCATTCTCATAATTATCTTCTGATTTATTCTCAACCTCATAATCAACTTCAGATTCTGGTTCATCATAATCAGTTTGTTCTTCATTCTCATCATCATAATCATGATAATCATTTTCATCACCATAATCAACTTCTAGTTCATTCTCCACATCATCACCGTCTGGTTTATTCTCATTATCACAATCACAAACTTTATGACCGGACCTGTCACCAAAAGGTTCACTATCTTCCACACAATTAAATCTACTAATTATTTGTGTACTTGTATGTCCGATTTCTTGATTTACTGAGTAATTTCCTGATTTACTGATTGTGTAATTACTTGATTTACTAAGTGCATGACTAGAAAAGTTAGAAAAGTCTGACAGAAAAGTACAAGAACCAACTTGACTTGGGCGGCCTCGCTCTCGGGCCTGGGGGCGAGGTCTTGACCTCGGTGAGGGAACAGCCATTCAAAGGACTGTATGTGGGACTACGGCACTGAGGTAGTAAAAAATTGTTACACCTATCACGACACATTTTTGCCGACCAACTGGTTGCTCGGGATAGCATGAATCTCATCGGTGTGCGGAGCAGGCAAGGTTCGAATCCCAGCTGTCACCACGACATTAAGTAAGAAAGGAGATGGGAAACCAGTTACAGTAATAACAATTTTATTACACCAACTTTAGGGCAAACCTCATTTGACGTGCGCGGCCATCGTAAGGGGCGATAAGACATCATCCCTCGCAGAGGGCGACATTTCACAAGACACATCAAATACAATAACATATTGGCGCATTTCAAGTGGTTCGTTGACTGGCATTCACACAATATGGAACGGCGTTCATGCGAATGTTTGGAATGTTTCGTTCCCACTGTTTTGCGGTTTGTTACTGTAGCGAACCAGTCCGCTACGGTTTTTGGTTATAATGCAGTAAACGTAGATGGCGCTATAGCTTTTGGTGCGTTAGAACTCAATGATCGACTTACGCAACGCACTGCGTAAGGCAGCTCTCGGAGACTATAAGTAGCGGAGTTTCGCAGTGATCTCGTCACTTCGACGGCGGCTGAGGTCGGAGTCGGACGACGAACTCCCTGCGCTCCTCTCCAACTGGGCTGAATCAAGAAAAGGTTTGGAAATGAACATTGCTCGCTTAATTTCTACTACTGCAAATACAATTCTGGATAATTGGTGACGGTGTTAATGGTGATAACCTGTACAAAATAATGCTGAACAATGATGTATAATTAAATTATGACCGTTGTCATATACCAAATGTATTCATCGTCTCCAACCTGTGTGATCTATGGAATCCGATTGACTTCTACAGTATAAGCCTTCCCATAGAGATTATACAGCCCCAATAGAAATCTTCTGTTCAGACAACCCCTCAACACTCCACCCCCATATATTTTGGGAAAACGGAACACGCCCGAGTCTCTACATAACGCCATATATACGGAAACCGCTCGCGTTAAGGATGGCTAGTAATTCATCTACAGATGAAGATGATAGAGGCAAGGGACAGGCCGGCCCCCCAGCATCCAGGACCCGTTCTAAGATGGAGGGCCGCCACACAAATGGTGTCAGAAGTGGGATGGAGAATGTGAGGACATCTGGAACAGATGGCAGCAATACTTCAGGGGATGAATCAGTTTCTACCCATTCCGGAATCAAGTTATCTACCAGTAGGAGGAGGAGGCAGAAGACCGAGGCTCTGATGGAGATCGCACAGATGATGAAAAATCAAGCCAAGCTAGCTCAGGACGAGATGATGAAACATCAATCTAAGGCTCAGGAAGAAATGATGAAACAGCAAGCCAATGCCCAGGTCGCGATGATGCAACAGGCACAATTTATGCAATCACAGATGGAGAAGCTGCTTCTATCATTCTCTAATGAACAGAGTAGGCCTACCAGACGGAGAAGAAGAAAACTGAGCACTCGGGGGAGCACAGATAGGTCTACACAAACAGCATCATCAACTGAGGAGGAGGAAGTCCAATCCAACACTACGTGGCGGAATAGTAGAGGTAATCCAATTAATTCGCCAATACAAAATGCTGCCAGGAAAACGGCATCACCAGCGGTGCAACCAACTGCTGTGCGAGACCCACCAATTGATGACAGTAGGCTCCAGGCTATAATCCATCAAGCATTGGAAGATACACTACAACACGGGCAGACGTCAAAACCAAGGTCATCACAGGACGCCCAACAGAAGCCTAGGGGTACCCACTTTATCAAGCCAGACAAATATGATGGATGTTCATCATGGATAGATTACAGCCAACATTTCGACTCATGCCGAGCAGTGAATGGCTGGGATGATGAAGAAGCAGGGAGGATCCTGGCATCATGCTTACGAGGTCAGGCACTAAGGCTGCTACGGGAACAAAGGCATATGGTAGGCTTCAATGATCTGAAGAGAATGCTGGCCAATCGGTTCTCAGACAACAAAGAGGCTGATAATCATCTACTAGAGCTGAAGCAAAGACAGATACAGGAGGGCGAGACACTCAAGGATCTTGCACAAAGCGTCAGGGAGCTCACTGCATTGGCCTACCCAGAACTGGATTTTGATGTCCGTGACCGATTGGCGAAGGGACACTTCATGGATGCCCTTGTGAAACCTAAGCTCAGAGAGGCAGTGTTCAACAACCAATGTAAGACATTGGATGATATGGTACATGCTGCAGTGGTAGCAAAGGCCTTCCATCATTCTGAGGACCAGCGGAGCAGCAGGAAACCCAAGTACAGCAGGGCAATGACAAAGGAGGATGAGGAAGATAAATCAACTTCCGAACCAATTTCAGAAGTGAAAGCTATGGTAGCTACCTTGAAGGAAGAACTCTCCAAGCGTAATGCTGAGATGACCAAATTGGAGGAAAAATTGGAGGCTATCAGGACTGCACTACAGCCACAACCTCAGACTGTGGTACCCAGTGAAAACCAGCAGCAGAAGCAGGGAAATCCAGGCAAGTTTGATGGTAGCTGCTACTACTGTGGAAAGAAAGGCCACATGAAGAGGAAGTGCAAAAAGAGGATGAGAGACGAGGCTCAGATTCATCAAGCCGAGCAACAATATCAGAGCTCAACAAACGAAGTAAGGTCGCCCCAGGGGGGCATGGCGCGGCCGTGGAACCTGGAAGCACCAGCCCCTCAATACCAAATGCCACACAGCCAATATTTACAACCAGGTACAATGGAGAAATCAACAAAGGAATTCTGAAGGGCATGTATGTGCCAGTCACTATCAGTGGGACACAGCTGAGTTTTCTGGTAGACACAGGAGCAACAGATACTTACATCTCCAAGTCAGGCTATAGGAAACTACAAGAGAAGCCTACAATTCAAACTTCTACAGAGAAGGTTATGCTTGCAGATGGCTCACAACTAGAGGTGGATGGAAAGATCCACACAGAAGTGATAATAGGCCAGGGGAAGGCAAGGATCCCCCTGATTGTCGCTGATATCTATAGCGATGAAGTCCTGGGCATGGATAATCTTCTACAGTTAGGAGCAAGGCTTAACTTGGAGACTGCTACAATGGAAACAAAGTGGGGTTCAGTTCAGTGTCGCCATGAAGACAACACTAGAACTTGCTTCCGCATCATAGCTACTGAGATGTACACTATACCAGCAGGCCGAGAAAGTATCATTACAGGAAAAGTACTAGACGGGGTTTCAGATGACGTTACAGGCATGGTCGAAGCATCAAATGATAGACGTCAACTTACACAGAAAGGCATCATTTTGGCCAGGACCCTCGTCAGAACTAGTAATGGAGCAGTTCCAGTTAGAGTGTACAACCCTACAGGATCACAACGTGTGATAAAGAAAGGGACAGAGCTAGGATATTTATCGGTAGTATCAGAAACAGATATCCAAGCATCTCAGGTTTCCAGTGAGGAGATTGATCTACCAGAGTACCTGACTGATTTGTACGAGCGGAGTATACAAGAGGTGCCAGAGCAGTACCATGCACCTATTGCTAAGCTTCTGACTACATACCAGGATGTCTTTTCCAAAGGAGACTATGATCTGGGGAAAACCAACCTGGTGAAGCATACAGTTGACACCGGACAGACCAGACCAATCAAACAGAGGCCACGGAAACATCCATTTGGACAGCGAGATGAAATCAGGAAGCATGTCAATGATCTTCTAGACAGGGAACTCACCGAGCCTTCAGACAGTCCGTGGGCAGCCAACATCGTCTTAGTTAAGAAGAAAGACGGCTCCCAACGCTTCTGTGTTGATTACAGGCAACTGAATAGTGTTACCATTAAGGATGCATATCCTCTCCCTCGTATCGACGAGACCCTTGATGCACTCTCTGGAGCCAAATGGTTTTCAACGTTGGACCTTGCTAGTGGGTACTGGCAGGTAGAGCTTGACTCAGATGCTAAGAAGAAATCAGCTTTCCTAGCAGATGGGGGACTGTATGTCTGGAAGGTCATGCCTTTTGGCATGTGCAACGCCCCGGCAACGTTTGAAAGACTCATGGACCAGGTACTGAGAGGACTGCACTGGGAGACTCTATTGGTCTACTTGGATGACGTGATCGTGTTCGGGAAATCCATTGATGAGGAGATGGCGAGGCTGCAGCAGGTGTTTGAACGTCTAAGACAGACAGGGCTGAAGCTGAAGCCAAAGAAGTGCAACTTGTTCAAGACTTCTGTTTCATAGCTCGGGCACGTTGTCTCTGCAGAAGGCATATCAACTGAGAAGGACAAAACCGAAACAATCAGGACATGGCCCAGACCTGAGTCAGTGAGGGAGGTCTGTGGATTCTTAGGACTTGCATCTTATTACCGTCGCTTCGTTGAAGGCTTTGCCAGAATTGCTAGACCTCTGCATCAACTAACAGAAAAAGGACGGAAGTTCGAGTGGAACCAGGACTGCCAAGAAGCCTTTGAGGAACTGAAGCACAGACTAGTCACGGCCCCAATACTGGTATACCCTACCGAGGAGGAAAGGTTCATTCTGGACACAGACGCCAGCAATGATGGTATTGGCGGTGTACTCTCCCAGATACAGAATGGCCAGGAACGGGTCATTGCCTATGGAAGCCGAGTCCTAAGCAAACCAGAAAGGAACTACTGTGTAACCCGCAAGGAACTACTAGCTGTAGTAGTGTACCTCAAACACTACAGGCAGTATCTTTATGGTCGCCACGTCCAGGTGAGGACTGATCATGGAGCTCTGAGATGGCTGATGAATTTCCGGCAACCTGAAGGTCAGCTGGCAAGATGGCTGGAAGTCATATCAAGCTACGACATTGAGATTATACATAGAGCTGGAAGGATTCACAGCAACGCTGACGCTCTATCACGAAGACCATGCAGGCAGTGTAAGCGAGAAGGAGGCTGCATCTATGGAGGAGACACTGGGAATATCAACATTATCACGTTGAGGAATGATAACCTAGCTGACATCCAAGAGGCCCAACAGGAAGATCCTAACATAAATCCAGTCAGGAATGCACTGGTGGAAGGGAGGAAGCCATCCCGGGAAGAGGCGACGGTATATCCTTTTAAGGTCAAGGTTCTCCTAGATCACTGGGACCAGCTAGAGGTCAAAGATGGTGTTCTCTACAGGAGGTGGGAATCAGGAGATGTCAGGTGGCGTTATGTACTACCTAAAGCTCTGATACCAGAGGTGCTACAGGACCTACACTCTTCTCCCATGGCAGGACATCTTGGTATGACAAAGACTCTACACAAGGTACAGGAACGTTTCTACTGGGTAGGAATGAAGGAAGATGTCAGATGCTTCATTAGGCAATGTCCAGACTGCGCTCGCCGACAGAAGGCAGGACCAGGGAAAAGAGCTCCGCTACAGCAGAGGCAGAGTGGATATCCGATGGAGAGGATCGCCCTGGACATTATGGGACCATTGCCAGTTACTGATGACGGGAACAAGTACATTCTTGTGGTAGCTGACTACTATACCAAGTATGTCGAGGCATATGCAATACCAGATGAAAGAGCTGAAACAGTGGCACGGAAGCTTGTGGACGAATTCATCTGCCGCTATGGAGTTCCTAATGAGATACATAGTGACCAGGGCAGGAACTTCGAGTCCAACATCTTCCAAGAAGTGTGTCAATTACTGGGTGTCAGAAAGACAAGGACGACACCGTACAACCCAAAGAGTGATGGGATGGTTGAAAGGTTCAACCGGACACTGATCAACATTCTTGCTACTCTACTGGATCCAGAAAAGCACCAGCGGGACTGGGACAGGTACATACCCTACGCCACAGCTGCATACAGAAGCTCCACGCACGACACAATCAAGGAGACTCCAAACATGATGATGTTTGGCCGAGAGGTTTCACTGCCTATCGATTTGCAGTTCTCCAAACAGGATGGAAGTGAGTGGACTGACTATGCTCAGCAGCTGAGGGAAAGAATGGAAGAGACGTACCAGAGGGCCCAGAAACGTAAGGGTGTTGAACTGCGACGCCAGAAGAGGAACTATGATCGGAAATCAGATGGGAAACTCTATGAAGCTGGACAGTTCGTATGGCTCCGCAACAATGCCAGGAAAAAGGGAGTCAGCCCCAAATTAGCACCTAAATGGGAAGGTCCATACCAGGTGGTGTCCAGACTGTCTGATGTGACCTATCGTATCCAGAGATCACCCAAGAGCAAACTAAGAGTGGTTCACTTTGATCGCCTGAAGCTCTACAACGGATCTGATATACCAGATGCCTGGAGGACTCAGCCAGCAGACAGAACAGACGAGGTGACTACCGATCGTGAACCAGATGTTGTGGATGATGGACAACCTACTCATGTTTCTACTGAGACTACAGTGGAACCAGGAATTCCATTAACTGATGATTCTAGTGACTCAGACGTCAATTCTTCACGCTATCCAAGAAGGCAGAGAAGACCTCCAGACTATTTCTATTGAACACTCATAACATTCAATCAGCAGATAGATGTGGAACTGTACTCTAGCTGTTAACTGTTAATATATATCGTTCTATGGATCTACTGCGTGGCATAACAGAAGACGCAAGGATTCTGACTGTTAAAGAATGAACTAATCAGATAGAAGCACTAATCCACACGAACTGTTGAACCAATGTGGAAAACAACTCAATTTCCACTGGACTTGTATATATAAATGTTTCGCCATATTTATGTCGTAGTGTAAGTCATTTATTTGTTTTGTGAAACACCACACCATTATCTTTTCGGATAAGATTGTTCGAGGAGGTGTCCTAGTTGTACAAATACTTATGAAAATGATTTAAAATAGAGGCACTCGCTGTAATGTTTATATTCAGAGTTAATGTCCACAGAATGAACACGTTCATACAGCTAATGAGAATGATGATAATGTTACTATCAATGAGAGCTTACAGAAATAAGTTATGGAAGATGCAGAGAGATTGATTGTACATAGTATCCATATAAGGAGTGTATATAAAGAGGACATAACTCTCAGTATGATTAATACAGCGATGCATATATAATTCAATACATTTTGGTTTCTTTGTCAAATTGTTTGGAATCCCTCTGTAAATGTGAGGATGAAACAAATGTGAGGACACATTCCTTGAAGAGGGGGCTGTGTAGCGAACCAGTCCGCTACGGTTTTTGGTTATAATGCAGTAAACGTAGATGGCGCTATAGCTTTTGGTGCGTTAGAACTCAATGATCGACTTACGCAACACACTGCGTAAGGCAGCTCTCGGAGACTATAAATAGCGGAGTTTCGCAGTGATCTCGTCACTTCGACGGCGGCTGAGGTCGGAGTCGGACGACGAACTCCCTGCGCTCCTCTCCAACTGGGCTGAATCAAGAAAAGGTTTGGAAATGAACATTGCTCGCTTAATTTCTACTACTGCAAATACAATTCTGGATAATTGGTGACGGTGTTAATGGTGATAACCTGTACAAATGCTGAACAATGATGTATAATTAAATTATGACCGTTGTCATATACCAAATGTATTCATCGTCTCCAACCTGTGTGATCTATGGAATCCGATTGACTTCTACAGTATAAGCCTTCCCATAGAGATTATACAGCCCCAATAGAAATCTTCTGTTCAGACAACCCCTCAACACTCCACCCCCATATATTTTGGGAAAACGGAACACGCCCGAGTCTCTACATAACGCCATATATACGGAAACCGCTCGCGTTAAGGATGGCTAGTAATTCATCTACAGATGAAGATGATAGAGGCAAGGGACAGGCCGGCCCCCCAGCATCCAGGACCCGTTCTAAGATGGAGTGCCGCCACATTACGATAGGCCTTTCGTAGCTGATCGCGACAGATATTGAGCCGTCCTATTTTGTTCTATAATAAAAAAAAAGATTGCCACAACTGACCTCAAGATCCGATGAGATCTGGGGCCCGTCTTACAAAGAGTTGCGATTGATCCGATCAATCGCAACTATATATGGACGGCCAGCAACATCTATTATGTATGCTTGTTCAAAATATTTTCTAGCTATGATGTATATTCATGCATTCATTGTTTTCTTGAAAATTCACTGTGCTTTTCTTGTTTACAATGGACATTTTGCAAATTTCCTGTAGAAAGGATTCTGACACTGATGGATTTCCATAGAGTTACGATTGATTGGATCAATCATAAATCTTTGTAAGACGGGGCCCTGGCCTGATCACTATGATTACCTCACAATTTAGACCACAGTTTCAATCGTAGCGCGAATCGTCACAGTGGAAAGGTATAATTCCAATTACACCGGCGGCAAAACGGAATCTTCGCTCCACGTCGCACGACGGATTCAAGAACATAGCAAATGTATTGTCAAATACCCTTCATGACAAAGCACCAAAAAAAATTATTTGGCACAAATTGGTAATCTAAAACTTAAAAAAAGCACTTTCGTCCTTGATTGTGAACAAACGACTAACAACCTAATGTGACATTGGATTATTCGTTTTTCACTAATTTCCCATGGTATTGCCCTCCTGCGACCCCCCCCCCCCCCCCTCCGACTCCCTGGCAGTATTAGTTAAAGATAGACTCAGTGGAACAGCATGACCCTGGAAAGCGGGGGTGCTAAAGCACCCCCAGCACCCCAGGGGGTGCTGCGTGTACTATTTTTCATAGACAGCACCCCCTGGAGTTCTGGTTGGTGAGTCACATAGGAGAAATGTATGGAAAATAACCAACAACTTGCGTTAAAACCCTTTTTGGGGCTTGTCAACATTTTCACCACCAAAACGACCTTCATTTTGCAGTAAACCTTTTTTCGTTGTCAATTTTACATTGGCTCCAAGACTTATTCTGAATTGAAACGTGTACACCAGGAATGTACACTCCTTCTCAAGATGTGTTTACCGAGTTAAAATGTTTACCATTTTTAACCAACGTGTTAAATATTTCAGATGTGTCTTCATGTATAAATGTATTTACAGTTTATCTGCTGACTAATTTGGCAAGTTTGTTTTCTCCAACTCGGTGAATTTCACCAAATCATCACCAGAGAATCAGCAAGAGGCGACCTAGTTCTCCCTAAATGTCGTACAGAATACTGTAAAAATGCAATATACTATGACAGCCCTTCTTATAACAACCTACCAACTGAAATAATATCTCAAATTAGTATTGCATCGCGCCCGGGGGCCACTTGCATTTACGAGAGGATACCATGCGCGTCCAAAAAACACGTAAAAAGGATGTCTGTTTCAAGATAGGGCACGTTACGTACGTAACGTAATAAAGGTGTCCAAAACACTAAAATAATGAAAAAAGGGTATCTATTTCACTAAGAAAGCTACGTGTCTAGGGTCAAATTTGCGAGGGTATAAAAAGATTAAAAATGCTTGCCCCCAATCACAGTCAACACTACGCGTTTAGAGTCCGATTTGCGGGAGGTGGGGCCGTATGAAATGATGTAGGGAAAGGTAAAGGCACACAAGGATGTAGTTTAAGGTAAAACCTTAATTGTTACCAACAAGAGGGTAGTTATCAACAATTCGACACCATATTGCATTCATGGAATACCCCTGGTGGAGACTGATAATGCAAAATAACTTGGTGTAAACTTCCAGGAAAACCTGAACTGGAATCACCATGTAGACAAAACAACTAAGTCTGCCAACTCAGTCAGCAGCTTCCTGCAGAGAAATATCAGGGACTGTCCTCTAAAGACGAAAGTGTTGTGCTACAAAGCACTTGTCCTTCTAGTACTGGAGTATGCTGATGTGGTATGGGACCCATTTACCCAGAGGAACATCTCAAAACTGGAAATGGTACAACGCCGATACGCCCGCTTTGCTTTAGGAGACTTTCGACGTACCAGCAGCGTATCAGATATGCTAAAGCAACTCCAGAGGCCTACGCTTCAGGAAATAAGGGCACAACAGTGAGATAACATGGTCTACTGCATCATCAACAAGCTTATTGACATCCCGGATAACCAGTTTATTCCATCAACTGGACCATGTACACTTGAAAAGTTCCTGATATTCCAAATCCCATATGCCAGAACACAAATATATCAAAAGACATTCTTTCCTGATGCTATCAGAATATGGAACTCACTCCCAGCAAAGATAGTTCACACCACCTCCCTCGCGTCTTTCAAGCAGGAGGTGCAGCAAAGGAGGCTTCGTTAAGGCCTCTTCTGTTTTTAGCCGCACATAGTTTTGTAGAGATTTTTACTCGCACTATACTTGACAAACACAACGAGTACGATAATATGCCAACGGCAGTCTGTACTTTACAGGAAGAAGAAGAACCGACGATCAAAGTCCATCTGTCCGTGACGTAAAACAATTAAAATATCGCTGACCAAAGGTATCGTGTTGTTTCCAATACTTGCTAAGGGTATGGTTTCACACGCCAGTACTTGGGGTGCATTTTCAGAACATGGAAAATACTTGTTTTTGGTGCTTTTCGAGACTCCATGGTCTCGCATGGTATCCACTCGTCAATGGAAGTGCCCCCCCCCCCGGTCCATCATTCAATTTAATTTAATCGAGCATTAGCTACTCATGACCCATAAGCGTTGCTCTTTTCAAATTGTACCTCAATCACTTATAATTATGATTAACATTTTGGCCCTCTATTTTGATATATTTGTTCGACTCACTTTCTTAATTTTTACGGATTTCGGCTAATTGTAATTGTAATAATACATGTCTTAATGATTTCACATCATTTGCTCTTTGTTTATATCATTGTACTTTTATTGTTAATTATATGTTTTACTTCCCACTTGAGCTTTAAAATTCCTTCGCATGTACTTACTAATTTATTTATGCCTCTGTTATCATGATGTTATGTAAATGACTTATGTACATTGTCACGGGGCCCCATGGGAGACCAACACATTGTCGAATTGGCTTTCCTGTTTTTAAACAAACATGAATAAAACCCAGACGAATACATATATTTAGGGGACCAGAACTGATGGGACCAAGACGAAAACGAGACCTCCAACCACCCATTTGGGCTTATTATAATCACTCGGGTCGCGTTCGCGTTCGAAATCACTCGGGTCGCGTTCGAAATCACTCGGGTTTTGGATTTTTTCTAACGGAGTCTTCAATGGGACAAACACGCTGGGAAAATAATATGAAATTGAAATTCTAGTTTCGTTTTAAGCCGGCAAGTGCCTCAAATAAAATGCACTCGCCTACTGCTTAACATAACAAACAAGCAAATCAGCCATGTGGCTCAACTATCCTAGAATAGATCCAGACCTCTACTGTTTTTATACGAGGACTCCGAGTCGGAACTTGCCATATCTGCCACATCGATATTACATCGTCATTCCCATGTGCGGACATGCATGCCTGCATGCAATGGCCCCAAGGCGGGACCCGGCCACGGTCGGACACGGCGTGCATCGGTAGCATGGAGCAAGGTAACGTGAGTCTAGCCGAGTTTATAGATCCCACGTTACAGTGCCAGTCAGTCCGCAGCTCGTCCGAAAGTATTTAATTCAGCGGTATCCATAGCCAGCCATCCGTGGTTTAATGTATATGTACGTAATTAGACCAAAAGCTTCGGTCTCTGTAATGTTCGTTGTTCCGCTGAACTCCGTTAGCTCCACTCACCAATACAGAGACCAAATTTCTAGCTCGATCTGTACAGGGACTCAATGGCCATATGTTTATTTTCCTTTTGGTGCATTTTATGACAAAATGGAATAATAATCTTTATTTGATACAGTTCTTTTCATATATTTTTATGAAATAAAGACAAAAATCGATGAGCGCCGTCTGTTTTTTTTTGCATTGTTAACCTCGTAATGATGGTTGCACCATAGCGAGCCGTCTGTGTACGAGGAGAAATAAAAATGTTAAAAATGTCTTTCTGTCTCTCCTACCTTTCCGAAATTAAAACGGTCCCTCGATCGGACATAGTTATTTAGACGCAGGACAAATAATGCTCTGACAACCAAACTAACTTTTCGTCAGCATCTAGATCTTAGATCGATTTTGAAATTGATTTTGGAAATCGATTTTAACCTCTAAATAGCTAGCACCTCAAAAAAAAAATCTTGAAATATGTTCTGAACGATCACGCACTGTAACTAGATCTACGCCGATATTTTATATCCGATTTTTCCTTCAAGGGGCATGATCGAAGATTGGCAGGTGATCGCCGATTGTGGTAAAATCGGGTAAAATCGGGAGCCGATTTTAACATCGGTTAATTTGAACAGGTACAATTACGATTTTAAAATAAATTTAAAATCGATTTCCAAAATCAATTTTAAAATCGATCTAAGATCAATTTTAGATAAGTTTTAGTATTAGTTTTTAAAAGCCCATTCACATTTTTACTGATGCTGACGAAAAGTTAGTTTGGTTGTCAGAGCAATATTTGTCCTGCGTCTAAATTACTATGTCCGATCGAGGGACCGTTTTAATTTCGGAAAGGTAGGAGAGACAGAGAGAGAGAAAATTAAGACTGATCCCCGTTCAGCTCAACGTATACGTTTGGCACGCGAGCACAAAGAAGATCAATTAAGCACATCACCTAATGCAATGTTTCGAGAATTTAGGTAGGGAATTTTTTAGGTCTCCAGTTACTTAAAACATGATATGGCCATTTTATCTATAGAATAAGACAAATTTTATGAGAAATGGACAATAATTAAGAGCAGAATTTTAAAACGCCTATCGGAAAGATCGTCCTCAAAGCTCATTACGTATTAGACAGCTGGCAGCCGTCTGTTTCGAGTTTTTTAACATTTTTATTTCTCCTCGTACACAGACGGCTCGCTATGGTGCAACCATCATTACGGGGTTAACAATGCAAAATCCCCCAGACGGCGCTCATCGATAGTTGTCTTTATTTCATAAAACTATATGAAAAGAACTGTATCAAATACAGATTATTATTCCGTTTTGTCCTAAAATGCACCAAAAAGGGAAAATACACATATGGCCATTGAGTCCCTGTACAGATCGAGCTAGAACTTCGGTCTCTGTATTGGTGAGTGGAGCTAACGGAGTTCAGCGGAACAACGAACATTGCAGAGACCGAAGCTTTTGGTCTAATTACGTATATATGCATTAAACCACGGATGGCTGGCTATGCATACCGCTGAATTAAATACTTTCGGACGAGCTGCGGACTGACTGGCACTGTAACGTGGGATCTAACTCGGCTAGACTCACGTTACCTTGCTCCATGCTACCGATGCACGCCGTGTCCGACCGTGGCCGGGTCCCGCCTTGGGGCCATTGCATGCAGGCATGCATGTCCGCACATGGGAATGACGATGTAATATCGATGTGGCAGATATGGCAAGTTCCGACTCGGAGTCCTCGTATAAAAACAGTAGAAGTCTGGATGTATTCTAGGATAGTTGAGCCACATGGCTGATTTGCTTGTTTGTTATGTTAAGCAGTAGGCGAGTGCATTTTATTTGAGGCACTTGCCGGCTTAAAACGAAACTAGAATTTCAATTTCATATTATTTTCCCAGCGTGTTTGTCCCATTGAAGACACCGTTAGAAAAAAAATCGCATCCAAATAAAAAAAATCGCCAAAAATCCAAAACCCGAGTGATTTCGAACGTGACCCGAGTGATTTCGAACGCGAACGCGACCCGAGTGATTATAATAAGCCCCCATTTGGGAACCCGGGTGCAAACGCTATATGGATCCCATCCGGGGTATATGGGATTCATTTGGGTCCCATTTGGGTTAGCCACCTGGGACACATCTTACATCCCAGATGACACCAGATCAAACCCAACTGGGCCTCAGTAAGTAATTCAAAGATGATGCATTTTTATGTCTTTAGGATAAATAATCATTGTTCCACACAGAGGCGGCGGAACGTAGGAAAAATGCCCTTTCAAAATGAACTTTGCCCTTTTTCAAAGTGAAATGCCCTTTTCAAAGTAAAACATAATACATTTTAGGTTAGAAAATCACAGTTTTGGGGGGCTCGCGCTTGCATCTATTATTGTTTATTATCAAGTATTTGTTATGTCTATGGTTATAAAAATGCATAGAAAGTTCAGATTGGAATATCACACATTTTTGGTTCGTATTCCGCGCTCGCACGTTAAGGTACTTATTCTGTTCTTGGTTGAAAAACAGTGCTTAGAATATCCAGTTTTCAGGTGAGAAAATCACAATTTTCTGGCTCGCGCTCGCATCAAACATTGTTTAGTAAGATATTCACCCTGTTCATATAAAAATGCTTAGAATGTCAAATTTTCACGTTGGAATATCACACATTTTCGCTCGTGTTTTGCGCTCACACCAATTACTGTTTATTTAGTCATTCTGTTCCTGGTTAAAATGCCTAAATTGTACAGTTTTCTGGTTAGAATATCACAAATTTTCAGCTCACGCTTCGCGCTCGCATCATCGATTGGTGAGATATGTAGCACGTATATCCTATTCATGAGCAATTAAATGAAGTTTTCTAAATGTTCCTTTTCAGGTCAGAATATCAAAATTTTCAGCTCGCGCTCGCGTTAATTCTGGAGTTAGATTCACATCCTTTCTTTCATGATTACAGGGTAAACAATTACAATGGTTTACAAATTATTTATCCAACAGGAAAATTAGAACTTGTATCAATAATGGAATAATTTACTCTGTGAAGAAAAGGCGATTATGAAAAGTGTACCACAAGGTTCTTTACTGGGACCGCTGTTGTTCATCATTTCATGGCATACATGAAAATTTTGCTTTAGATGAGTGCAAGATTCATCTTTATGCAGATGACACGGTAATTCATTATTGCATAAAAATCCTGAAGTTTTGGAAAATGTCCTAAATAAAGAGTTTAAAGGCCTCGTAACATGGATGAATAATAACGATCTAAAGATCAATTACGACAAAAATGTATGCATGTTACTTGGAACATGCTTAAAAGGCATTCTCTTTTGAATTATTTACATTACCCAATTTTTGCAAATGTTAGGTCAATACTTTTGTTCATTTTTGTTTGTAATTGTATTTATGTATTTGTAATTTTTATGTGAAAAAAGGAAAGAAATGAAATAAATCAATAAATCTATAAGAAAATAGCTCTAAATGATATCTTGGTATTCATGTAAATGACAAATTACGATGGGATGTTCACATCGAAAAGATTTGAACTAAGCAAGATTAGTAAAACGGTAAGTTATGTAGTTAGATTAAGACAGTATGTGAACATGTCTGAACTTAAATTGATGTATAGATCTATCTTATTACCCCATTTTGATTATAGAGATGTAATTTGGCAGTCTACCAGAAAAATTGTTTATCAAAACTGCAGAAAATCCAAAATGGGGCTAGACGGATAATAACCAATGTTAACCCATGCTCTCATACTTCTACGAACCAAATTCACAGCCGCCTTTACTAACAAACTCTATTTGACAGGCAAAAAAAAAACATCTCCTGCTCTTCACTTATATAAAGTATTACATAACTTGAGCCCAGATATACCAGAATATTTGAAAGATAGATTCGGTTTTAAATCTCTTATCATCTTTATGAACTTTACACACTATAAGTTCTTATTAATTTGTACCTGTTGCCCGGGGGGCCACTTCCATTGACGAATGGATACCATGCGCGACCACGGGGTCTTGAAAAGCACCCTTAACACGTATTTTCCATATTCTGAAAATGCACCCCTTAACAAGTATTGGCGTGTGAAACCCTACCCTTAACAAGTATTGGAAACAAATACTATTGGCAAGTATTCTCAGAACTGAGCCCGTAAGCAAGTACAGCGATGTATTTTCCATATTCTGAAAAGGCACCCCTTAACAAGTATTGGAAACAAAACGATACTCTTAGCAAGTATTCCCTGAAATGAACCCCTTTAAACAAGTACATAGATATTTTATTGTTATGTCACGCGTCCGTCGGTCGTCGGTTTTACCTTTAGACACCATTATTTTGGTTTATTACGGCCCCACTTTCCACACCTTTCGCAAATCGGACTCTAAGCACGTAGTGTTGGGGCAAAAAGGACATCCTTTATAAAATATTTTGATTTTGTTTTTTCATCCCCGCTTATTTGACCCTAAACACGTATATTTTCCGAGCGAAATAGATACCCTTTTTTCAATATTTGTTGTGTTTTTGACACCCTTATCACGTTACGTACGTAACGTGCCCTATCTTGAAAAAAATATCATTTTTACGTGTTTTTTGGTCGCGCATGGTATCCACTCGTCAATGTAAGTGCCCCCACCCCCGACCTGTTGTTTATGTTTATATATATATATATATATTGTTCTTTACATATATGTTTTATTTTAATTTTGTTCTGTAATTCGTTTTCTCATCAATAGATTTTATTTCATGTTATGGTTTGTCATTGTCTTGCATTGCACTGGCTCCATGAAAAACAGCAGCAACAATTATAGCTGCGGCTGAATTTGGGCTATCAGCCGCAATTTTATCTTGTTTGTATATACTGTACATTTTTTATTTGTAAAATTGTATATCTTTAATCTTACGGAAATAAAAACAACAACAACAAAAACTGCTCGGAATGTTTACTTAATTCATGTCTTATTACATACAATTTCCAAAGGTTTGAGCTCGTGATTTCTCGCAACTTCTCGCAATTCCCTTTTAATAGTAATTAGGTCCATAATCACTAGCGTACCTACGGGGAGGGCAGGGGGTAGTCTGCCCCCCCCCCTGACGAGCCACCACCCATGCATGTATCCCTGCCCCCCTGACGAGCTTGAAAGACCTTTTTGCCCCCCCCCCCCCTGACGAAAATCCTGGAAAATCCTAGGTACACCACTGACCATAATAATAACTAAAAAGCGAGTTTTACAACTTCAGATTTCAATTTTTTTGCCAAACCGCTCGCTCGCTACCCTCACTCGCAAAAAATAAAACCTGTATATATATATATATATATATATATATATATATATATATATTATCAATCTGAAATCACTACAAAAAAATTACTCAACAATTACTACAAAACACACAACTTCTTAACACAAGATAATCTCATGGTGAAAATATCCGTTTAATTCCTCTCTGAACATGTGATGTGGAATTAGCATTGTTTAACCCTAATTCTCCTGGGGGCCATAATGCCCCCCCTCAACAATTTTCGCGAAATATCTGTTGCGCAAAATTTTTTGACCTCGCCGCTCACTGACTTTTTGACTCTATACACTGGCCAATCTACATACATTCCTAGTAGGCTACACAGGCCTACTAACTTTACCTGATGTAGCCCTGCTAGCCATTAAATCCATTTTTTGCACCACTTGATGACTAAACATATTGATATCAGTGAGAAATTGTTTGCTACTGAAGAGTTTGGCCAGGTATTCCATCCACTACTAGGGATTTCCCATATTACTTACAGGTGTCACGCGCGTAAAACATTCCCCATAGACTTGTGTGTTAAAATGGCACATTTAAAAAATTCATACAAAATAAATGTGAAATTAGAGGGTGGAATGTTTACTACCAATGGATAGGATATATATCTGACATTCCAAATCTGACCAGGAAAGGGTACCGTAGCCAGCTCATTTTAAAAATAAATCGCCATTTATGAAGATAACTATGAATCGATCGAATTCATCAACTGAAACAGTAAAATAGCCCTAATTATTCCGCCAGTCAAAAAATAGTTCCAAGTCACTTATTTATCTTCCCAATTTGGGCGAAGTAAGTTCAATAGTTACCATTTCTAGAATCAGTGTTAGATTTTGAATCACATTCATACATTTTTGTCAATCAGCAATATAAAATTGACAAAAATTCGAATGGGTTGGGTCGAACGAATATCTTTAGCCCTCCTGATGTAATTAGGCTCGTGGGACCTCCAGGTGATACTTTCTTTGTGTATGCAACAGGCAACACAAGAGGGCATAGTCTGAAGCTCTCAAAACCCAGATGCTTGACGAAGATCAGACAAGATGTTTTCAGTCAGCGTATCATAAACGACTGGAATTCGCTGCCCGAAGAGGTAGTCACTGCTCAGACGGTGAACAGTTTCAAAATAAGGCTAGACAAGGTGTGGGCAGACCAGCGGTACTGCTCACCCTATGATGCATAAACCACACTAATATTGAGGACGGTGCAGATTTCCAAGCTAGAGTGCTATGAAGATACCTAACTAACGAGAAGGATGAAGGACTTGAACTGGAAGCACGACTGCTGGGATCATCAGCATTCTTCCAGAATCTCGGGTAAAGGTAAAGGTAAAACAAATTGTGTTTTTACCGATACCGAAATACATTTTGCCCGTATATACCATAGATTACGGCATGGGCGGAAATCCCAGGGGGGACAGGGGGGACGTGTCCCCCCTACTCAAAATAGTAGGGGGGACACAATATCAAATGTCCCCCCTACTATTTTTTTCTTTTATGAGGGTAAGAAATACAACATCATTCTAAATCGAAATAAAACATGTATCTTGGGACGAGTTGGGACGAGATGACCGTACTTTTGGGATGATAACCTTTTTTTTGCTTGTCAAATTTTCCCGCCCCTTGTCCGTTGTCCCCATAGGCGGATCCAGTGGGCCGAGGGCCCCCCCTATTGGCGGATTAGAAAAAGGAAAAAGGGAAAGAAAGAAGGAAAAGGAAAAAAGGGGGGAAAAGAGAGGAGAAAAAGAAAAGAAGGACGACGAGTGCATAAAATAAGATGAGAGGAAGACTTGGAAAATAAAAAGAATCTTTCGTGCCACTATATAAAATTTTCGCTCTCGCTTCGCGCTCGCATTGTCTGTTAGGTGATTTACATATCTTGTTCAATATGGAGCTCAAATATCAAGTTTGGAAGTCATTATACAAAACATATTTCACCTCGGAAATCGAACTTTCATTATTTTGTGTAATTTACAAATTGATTTTTTAAAAGAGCTCTGTAAAAATGTCAGTTTTATGGTCTGAATAATTTTATCAACATTTGCTGCTTGCGCTGCGTGCTCGCAAATTTTGATTTATCAGGTACCTATTATTTTCGTGTCTTCCATAAAGTTTTCAAAATATCCCTTTTCAGGTCTGATTGTCAAGACGTATCAGCTAGCGCTGCACGCTGGCATTTTGATTGGCGAGTTATGTATGATTCAATATTGATTATACAACAAACTACTTAAAATCCCCTTTTCATGACAGTTTATCAAAAATTTTAGCTCGCGATTTGGGCTCGCATCAATCGTTAAAAATATATTAACTGTTGCATCCTATTCATAGTTACGAAAGTGAAATGTCCAGTTTTTATGCCATAATATCATCAGATTTCGCGCCCTCATTAGGCATTAATAAATATGATATTAATTTGATAATTAAATTGTCCCTTTTGTTTCATCTCGCGCTTAGCAAGAGGAATAGGAAGATAGTCATCATTTTCATGACATGGCGTAAGGATGTCCCGGTCCTAATAATAAGTAATAATAATAAAAATTTTAGCTTTTTTTTTTAGTGCGATCCATATCCACCTTACAATTTTCTTACAAAGTGCTTGAAATATAAAGCTGTAATTGACTCTTTTTTCAGATCGGAATATCAAAGTTTCATGATTTTTATGATTAAAGATGTATTTAGAATGCCCAGATTCTATGTCTAAATATGAAACACGCGCGCATGTTTATTCAAATACTCAACTTGTTCTCTGTTTAAATCATTATCCAGTTTCAGATCACAATATCAAAATTTTTCTGCTCCCGCTTTGTGCTCGCATTATTAATGTAGGAAGACCCCCTATATTACTCATCCTTTTCATGATTTACAAAACATTGATTTTGATTGATTTATTTTATTTAAACACGATAAAAAGCCCTCGATCAGCCTATGGCTGTTTACAAAACATGAACAGAGTGGCCCATTTTAAGGTCTAAATCTCGAAAAAAAATTCTGCTTGCGCTTCGCGCTCGCATCAATTGTTGAATTATATAGCTATCCTGTTCACGATTACAAAAATTGATTAAAAATTTCCATTCTTTCTTTAGAAATTATCAAAAATGTAACGCCTTCATGGCTAAGTGCAAGCAGTCCTTAACAGGTACATTTTCAACAGGTACCATTTCAAAACGTATATAAAAATTTTCTGCTCGCGCTTTGCGCTCGCTTTATTAATACTCATCCTTTTCATGATTTACAAAACATGAATAGAGTGTCTCGTTCAGTAAATATTATAGGACTAAATCTCGAAATTTTCCGCTCGCGCTTCGCGCTCGCATCAATTGTCTACTTATATACCTATTCTGCTTGAGTTACAAAAAGTGCTTAGAATTTCCATTCTTTAGGTGAAAATGTCAAAAAAAAATCAGCTCGCGCTTCGCGCTCGCATTATTTGATTGTTAAATGCTAACTGCACGCAGTCTTTAACAGGTATCTTTTCCATCAGTTCATTTCTGCTCGCGCTTTGCGTTCGTAGTAATTATTAAGTTGCATACACATTTTTTCAGGATAACAAACATTGCCCAGAATGTTCAGATTTTAGGAAAAAATACATAAAATTTCCAAAAAGTAGCTCGCGCTTCGCGCTCGCATCATATAAACAAGGATTATGATATTATATTTGAATTTATAAGAATAAAGCTAAGAAGTGACTAATGAGGACTACCCCTTCAAAGAAACAAACACTAATCATCTTCGAGCTGCCGATCGGGGAAAATATGGCTGAAACAAATTTCCGCCCCCCCCCCCCCTATTGGCGAAGGCTGGATCCGCCCCTGTGTCCCCCCTACCTTTTGGGAGAGATTTCCGCCCCTGGATTACGGTGAGGCAGACTCACCAACAAAAGCGATACGAGAAGCCGATGTAAGCTATTGTGTTGGGATTGTGTTATCTCGAATGAAATACCATTGATCGCTTTATAGTCGGTTTCGTGAGTGTGACTGTGACATAGAGGTTTGTTTTGGTCTCGTTTTAGCGCAATATCACGTTCACATTTTGACATATTTTCCCTCTTTCTAAGCAGAGGCGATGGTCGGACAGCGCTCTGCGGCCGCTTTTCACCAAAATTGCGGATCATTGGAGCAGAACAATGCGACCGGAACGGCGTAACGGAAAATATGCGAAGCCTTGGAGCGAATTTATTTATTCTTTTTCTCGATAAGAAGAAAATGCTATGCTTTGGAGCGGCTTTCTTTGTTCTTTTTCTCAATAAGACAAAAATTATATGCCTTGGGGAATGATGTGACAGTGTGTGAACTATTCGTAAATAATGCGTAAACATGTCGTGCCTATGCATAAACATTTCGTGAATATGACGTGAACATGTCGGGACCATGGTACCAGCCCAGGGATCCATGATGGTACGAACCACTGACATACTTCGTGCCCCGCATTGTCACGAATGTGCATGATCGAATCGTGCCAATGCGGTGACCAAAAATAAGTGTCATGGATGCACGGGCCTAATCACTAGTGGCAGGCCATAGATATTCATTCGAGCCAACCCATTGCTATTTTTTTTTTTTTGATATGGCTGATTGACAAAGTGTATGCATATGGTTGTCCATCTAACACTGATTCTATTTTTGGTAATTACTGAACTTCCTTTTCCCAAATTGGGAAGAAATATCACCAATTTTGGACTATATTTTGACTGCATGGCGGAAGGATTAGGGCTATTTTGCTGTTTGAGGTGATGAATCTGCTCCCCCCGACGATGTCTTCAAACACGCCAATTTATTTTTAAAATGGGCCAGTCGAGGGACCCTTTTCTGGTTAGATATGGATTGCCAGATATAAATCCTATCCACTGGTAGTAAACATTCGACCCCCGAATTTCATCCTTATTTTTTATGAATTTTTTAAAGTGCCAATTTAACACACGAGTCTATGGGGAATGAATTAGGCCTGTGATGCCTCATACCCGCAAATTGAGGGCAGAGGTTACCACACCCGAGATTGGCAAAAGGTAGCTGTGCAGTGAGCCCTATTCTTGAACGTGCAAGTGGGCGGCATACAACATAACGCCATGGCGCCGCGCTCTCGTTATACACAGTCGAATGATGTTTGTAATTCTTGTATGTTGAGTGTATAGTGATTCCTGAAGGAAAAAATAACAGTTGAACGAAAAAGGTGATGCCAATTCAAGGAGACAATATGAGAAGAAATATGACCAACAGAGTCTTTATCCTTATTGGTAATTGGTTGTGTCATTTTCTGGAGGTGGGGACATTGAAATCCTTTTCTGTCCTCCTCAATCACATCACCAGAGATCTTGAATCCACAACGGGACGAGTTGGAATGTTCGTTGGCATGCACCATGCTGTCACTATGATGTCAGGTAATACTGAATAAATGTAGAGTCCGATTATTCTTCTATAATCGCATAAATGTGTTGTTGTCCTTGAAATCTGTTGAAGTACTGTAATGTAATGTGCGGCCCAGTTTATCAAGTTCGGAATCAGATGAATTTTTATCCGGGAGTTTTATTTTTCATTCCTTCGAATTACCTTTCAGGTACTTTTATTTAAAAAAAATCCTCGCGTAGCTTTCAACCAAAGATAAATTTATCAGTGTGTAACTGTCAAGTGAAGATGAATTTATCCTTGCATCAGCATGCAAGATTAATTAATCCTTATAATTGTAATTAATTTGTATATTTGTATGAAACAATGCTGTTCCCATTTGTTTCATTTATTGTTCAAGAATTGCAAACATAAATTGAATTCCCAAACGTCATTAAATAAAGTGATTGGAGAGAATATGTAGAAGAACAACTTAGATATGTTGTGAAATATTGTGGAATGATCTTGATGAAAATATGAAAAATTAACGAATTTTGAAAACATTTATTTTTCATTAAATTACCCTTAAGTAATTATAGTGCAAATGACATAGATACTCGAATCGTCACTTTGTTTTATAGGAATAAATTTCGGCACACATTTTATCGAATAAACACAAATTCAAATTGAGAGATATTCCAAATTTTGCCCATGGGGGCCGTTGCCTGGGTGTCATTCAAAGAATGACAGTCCTTGGTCGCAATCGTGGCATTGTCCAAATTTAGTTGGCCCAAGTAAAAATCAGCAATCGACAAAAAAGAAAAGATTTAACATTGGACCCGTTAATTATGCCGCTTACAAGGGAATAATATTGGTGATTTATTTTATTACAAGCTTTAAAAAAAAGCAGATGAGTGCTCGCTCTACATTACCTGACACCATTTCAATTTATCTGTCAGTTAACCATAACATACACGTATGGTCTTCATAATTGTTGTTTAAATTGAAACGGTGTTTCCGTTATTAGTCAGACGGCGATGTGAATGGCCCGATTGCCTGGTTGATTGATCCGTGACATAATAAATACCAGGCTTGATATGTACTTTTATAAATACTATTGCATTCTAGGTAATTAATTTTATTTTATTTTATATTCTGGTAAGAATTTGTGCATTTTGACACCATTACCACCAACCTGCGCCTTTCCATCTCAGAGATACCATTATACATTATATATGAAAAGGTCATTGACCTTTGACCTTGAAAAAAAACCACTTTCCTCAACCCGTTTTCCTCCTAACTTTTTTTGGTAAAATGTTGACACCCATACCCACTCAAATCAGTTGAAAAACCATTTCCAATATTTTTTTTATTCCAGATTGGCTAGTTTGGGGTCTAATTTAGGGATACTATATAACAGTGGCTCCATTTCTTTCCGATTAATTATTCGGATAAAGAACATGAACATTTCTTACAAATAAAATAATTTCTTCCAGCAAATATACTTGGAATTTTGTACTATCGATATGACCGATAAGGTTTTATAGTCATATATATATATATATATATATATATATATATATATATATATATATATACAATCTCTAAGTTCCATACTCTTTTGACGAACCTTGGTCTTTAATTCCCGGGGAACTTGACCCTCCGCCTTCTGGGGAATAGTAATCTTTAAAAAAATATGTTTTTGATGTACATGTTTATGTATCAAAATTCTGTAATTACTTGTTACATGTAAATTGAATAAAATTGAAATAAATCTAAGCAATAAGCATTCCAATATTGATTATAAAATAAATCTCTTAGCTGGATTTGAAGTGCAAGGAGATTTCAGAACAAAAGAAAATTCACTCGATGTGAGTATCCAAAATGTCACGGGGCATGACCTCATAATGACAATCTACAAACAGTATAAGGACTGTCTACAGACCATCCATAAAACTTTATAGACCTTTCTCTATGAGAATTATAGCTCTAATTTTCCGTATAAGATTGAGGATATCCTATTCTTAATTGCACACAGGTGTTATTGCAAAAGTGCTTCTCCGTCGCTATTCCCCTCGTTCCTTGGCTATTATTGGTGGAATTACAGGATCGTTAGGACTCATGGCAAGTTCCCAAGTCAATAACGATATTTACTTTGCGATCTGTCTTATTTTCTCAGGTAAGGAATGGAATCTTAGCATTAAGTCTAAGGGAGCCGGTCGGCAATTATCTCGTGTCAATTTCCCAGTTTTGCTTGCCTTAAGCGGTAAGGGGTGTAGGCCTACATGTCGTCATATACACTGACTTACACAAAGGTCCCCTATCATCAAACATGCCAAAGGCACGTCTCCGCAATGTCTCAGAGAGTAAAGTGGCGCGCCGTTTCCAACATAAGAGGGTTTTTCGTTCTTTGCCTAACAGTCGCGAGGACCAGTCTCCAAGTAGCCACTGCGACATCTCTGATACTGCTATTAGTTGCAGCAAGCTTAGACATGCTTCCGAGACATCGCAGCGACTACTTGGATAGTTTGCAGTAACAGCCCCGCGACAGTCGAGCAAAGTGCTTGTCTAGAGACAACTCTTTGGTTAGACCGAAGAAACTTTTATTTTGAAGACGTCTCCTCGACGCTGAGACATCATAGATAGGGGCCTACCTCTAAGAGACGCAGGCCAAACACCAAGTTGACGTCTCAATTATGTCCCATGGGCTTTCTGGTCTCCTGTAGGTCTCCGCGACGTCTCTGATATTTCGTAGAGACATCGCGGAGACGTCTCAAAGGTCGAGGATGTAATTAATCTCCGCGACTTTTCTGCTACTAAGGTGTGGTCTCGAAAACGTAGCGGAGACATCGCGAAGACTGGAAAAGGTATCCTAAACGACGTCTTCAAAGAAACAAACTTGTTTGATTTTCTCGCAAATCTTCAGACACTCGATAATTTTGGGGGGATATGTCGCATACGTCGCAGAGACGTCTCTGCAATTAAACTTAAAGTCGCAAACAGGTCTCGAAATAGTTAAAATCCAAGTGAGAAAAGGCGATGCACCGAAGAAACGATTATGTTGGAGACGTCCCCGCGACTGTAGTCTCTTAGACGTAGCAGAGACGTCTCATTCTGCGAGAAACTAGGCCTACGCTCCCTTAAGATCATCACCGCATTTTAGAACTTTGTATTCCTGCGACCGCGCACCTTTTCTTTTCAAGTATGACAGTACACTCCCATAGGGTTGTACTCTGATGGAAACACGAGAACGATGCAAAGGAGCGGGACCACCAGAAGCCCCTCCACACTCCCTAGTAGTTGATAAATTTTGAAAGGCAATGGTCGACTTGGCAGAACTATGCTTCCTCTCAACAAGAACCAATTTTTACAAGGCGAACCCGGCCCCTGCAAGAAATATGCTTGTACACGCCGGAGGAACCTACCAGTTGGTTTAAGTCATGAAAATAAATGTATGACTTATCTCCTCCATTTGTAACAAAATTTTAATTTGCCATCAATAACCAATTTTATGAAACAAGTTATCCGCATATCATACACCAAATTATAGATATGTAATAGTCTTGAAATCAACGCATTTGCATGAAATGGATAAGCTATTATATCATTTTCTTTGCAGGACTAGGGATGTCCTTGACGTTCATTCCGAACGCGGTGTCATTGGTTTATGCCTATGAGGATCAATACATGTTGCCTTTCTCAGTTGGCTCAATGGGTGCCGGGATGGGTATGTTGATCCTACCATTGTTAACACAGAAAATTTTGGAGGCCTACAACTGGCGATGTACTGTTCTCATCCTCGGGGCATTAAATCTTAACACGGTTGTCTGTGGATCATGTCTGGACCCAACTACTTTGAACAGCGGTAAAACATCACCGCCGACTCCTCATAACTCTTCGACCAAGCCAGGCTCTATAAAGTATCAGGAAGATGACAATGATAGCGACTCAATGTTATTTCGGTGTTTCCACAATGTTTTGGATTTGATTAGGACTGCTTGTCGTGAAGCAGGTCTGCATGTCTTCAGCGAGTACCCTCTAATCATTTACGCATTTCTAGCAGCATGTCTTAATGGGATCTCGTATTCCGGTTGGACTGTGTTCGTCATGCCCAATGCAGAAGCGAAAGGCGTTGCTGAAGCAGTTGCTGTCTTGCTCTCTCTTGTAAGTGGAATAGCAAATACTGCAGGGCGACTAACGCCAGGACTCTTTAACTTTCTAAATGAAGATGTGTTTTCGTCAACGATCTTGTTCATCTTGTTTGGTATTATCGGTGCACTACCCCTTTGTTTAAATTGGATAGCAACTAGTTTCTCAACGTTATGCGTCTTTGCTGCGATCAGTGGTTTTGCTTTGGGGGCAAAGACGGTCCTGAAGAGTACCAATGCAATACAGTATGTTCCACGATATCTATCTCCTACGGCTCTCTCTTTCGCTTTGATAAGTGCAGGACTTGGTGAAATAGGAGGAGGGTGGATAACAGGTAGGCTTAATGGGAGTAACAAGAAAACACTGATATACTACTGAGTTTGGGCAGCTGCCCATGACCGCGAAATGTTCTACTTATCTCTACAAAAAATGAGTTGAGTTTCACTCGTTTTTCACTACCATTTTCCTACTAGTAACGTCAATCAGTCAAGCTGGAGTGATTTCCGAGTGAAAGAAATTGTAAGGACGAATCTTTCACACAAATTTCACTTATTGAAAGGGTTAAATTCACTCAACAACAAGTGAAAGCCACTCTTAATCTGGTGAACTCTGATTATATATTTTGCTGATATTTTAAACTGAAATTGTATGTTTGCATTAACACGAAAATATTAAGATACGAAGTTGCATTTGAAACAAATACTTATCTGTGTATATATGACGTTCTTTCATTTCATTTTTCTTGTTTCATTCTTCAGGACTCATATTTGACATGACGGGTTCCATGGACACGGCTTTTCTTTTCCTTGGATGTGCAGATATTTTCTGCGTCATTATCCTCACCTTAGGCATACTACATGAAAAGATCCTTTTATCGAAATGAGTAACTTCGCCAATAGTATAATGTGTGGTGTTTAGTTTGTGTGTGTGTGTGTGTTGTAATACATGAGGCCTTTTCTGGTGGATGTTTACTTGCGAACATAGTGTCATTATTAAACAATCATGGTTTGCAGGGCTTCCAATTAAGTCTCTCCGAATGTCAGGTAGACTTCCTGAACATTGACTAATTTTCGAACGAAACTGCAGATTTTGAACATCTCCCCAATTATATTCATGCATGGATTTCTTTCATTGGATATGAATAAACAAACAATACAATCAAAAGAGTTTAGTTCATATTTTTCAAATGATTGCAACAATCTGGCAAGAAAAGTCCCTGTAACTCATAAATCTTTTAACAGTTTTCTCGACAACCAAAACCCAAACTCTATATTTACAATCCTACTAACACAAGATAAATTATTAAAGGGATACTCCGGGCTGAAAATATTTAAATATTCAACTAAATAGAGTAAAATTAACTGAGCAAAATGTTGAAAATTTCATCAAAATAACGAAGTTATTGAATTTCAAAGTTTTAGCAATATTTTGTGAAGAAAGTTATATGCCCGTCATCAATGATATTCATTATGTGGGCTGATGATGTCACATCCCCACTTTCCCTTTTCTTATGTTATTACATGAAATCATAATTGTTTAATTTTTTCATAGTGTGAACAATGTGCCTCCTTTATAATGAAATAAGTTACCGCAATGAATATCTAATGCATTAAATCAGTTGTCAATCCAATTTGTTCAGTTCTTGGTAGAAAATATTTTAATCAACCTAATTTCATATAATAAAATACAAAAGAACAAGTGGGGATATGACATCATCAATGTGCTCATTGAATATTCATAAAGACATGCCTAGAACTGTTTCACCGGAATAATGCAAATCTTTAAATTGCCATAACTTTATTATTCCTTGTCCAATTTTGATCATTTTTCTTTGTGTGTGTTTTGTTTGTCTGATTTTTAAAATCTATTTATATCATGTTATTTTTAGCCCGGTGCACCCCTTTAATATTAACAATCTACAGACCAAGAAGCGCCCATGTTTCGATGGTTTTCCTAACTTCCTACATACGAAAATTATTTAAACTATAGTTGATGCTCTGTTGCACATATTTAATATTTCTATGAACACAGGGAAGGTACCTAATTTCATGTAAATAGCTAAAGTCATCCCTCTTTACAAAAATGTGATAATCAACTTGTTTCTACCTACCGCCCTATTTCATTGCTCACCTCGTAATCTTAAAAGAAACTTATACATACAGGTACAAGTTCGTTCTTTAATAAACACAGTATCTTTTCGAACTCGCAATTTGGGTTTCGCGAAAATCATAGCACTACGCATGCAATTCGGTCTTTTGTTAATAGAATCGCTACTTCCATAGATAAAGGTTGGTGACACCAATATTCTATTTAGTGATGAAAATTTTAACGACTTAAAGAAAACTATGAACGATGAATTACAATATGTCTCACAATGGTTTAATTGTAATAAGTTATCACTTAACACATCGAAGTCTAGTTTCATTTACTTTAGTTATAAGCAAAGTTTGATTACAGATGACACATTTCATCATCAAAATGAATAATGTCGCCATAAAACGTGTGCAATCGACATATTTCCTAGGGGTTGTTATTGACCAACTTTTAACATGGAATGAACATATACGAGTCATATCAAATAGAATATCAAGGAATATTGCTGTCATCAGCAAACTGCGCCTTTTCTTATATACCACAGTATATTTTGATTTTACTTTACAACTCGATGATTTTTCTTTATTTAATGTATTATAACACTGTCTGGGAGAACACATACCCACCAGGCTCCTTGGATTGTTGAAATTGCAAAAGAAGATTGTTAGAATATGTTGCATGTCTGATTTTAGTGCTCCCTCAAAACCACTTTAAAAAAACTTAATTTCCTTAATGTATATCAGTTGAATCAATATTGTATCGCATTAATGGTTTTTAAACATAAACAAAATGCCGTATAATCTTGCCTCTATGATGAATGGTAAAATAATTAATGCACAGTTATAACACTAGAAATCCTGAAAATTATTACGTTGTTAAAATACAGCATCTTCCTTTTCTTTTAAATTCAAAGGACCTTCCATTTGGAATTCTCTTCCCCGTAACATCAAACAGATTTCATATTTAAATTCCTTTAAATCCAAGCTAAAAAACTTTCTTTTTAATCGTTCATCTTAATTTAATTTATCCCATCGTATTTCCTTATTATTTTAAGTTTATTTTATCAATACAAGTCTTGAATTTTAAAGTTTACTGTCCATTGGGACTGCCTCAACAGAACCTTTGCTTTGTTCTTTTGCAGTTTCCCATTTCATGTTCATTTTTATGCATGTACTGTAAATAGCCTTGTTCAATCTTAGCCTCTCTTTTTTTTTAAATCTTACTTGCATCTTACTTGCATCTTACTTTGTATCTTTGTTTCTTTTTTCTTAATGTGTTTTTGTTATTTTTATACGCTAAATGTATTTTAATGGACTTGAATAAATCAATAGAAAAAAAATGAAAAAACTGTTGGTATTTTCCTGGATTTCTTCAAGGCCTTCGACACCATTAAACACAAAATACTACTTCATAAATTTTCTTTTTATGGTATTAGGGGGAAAGGCCTTGGAGTGGTTCAGGAGCTACATAACAGACAGGTCTCAATTTGTATCAGTTAAAAACGTTATATCATCTACTATATAAATTACATGTGGAGTACCACAGGGTAGCCTACTTGGTCCTCTTCTTTTTATTACTTATATTAATGACATTAAGAGAGTTCAAATTTTACTAACATTCATACTGATTGCTGACGATTCGAACATTTTCTTTTCCCATGAAAACGTAAACTAACTTGTAAGAACTGTAAACTCCGAACGTATACATGTGACTGATTTGATTAAGGCTAATAAACTATCACTTAACCTGCAAAATATGAATTTTATGCTTTTTAGTAACAAAATACCTACCTTACCAGACAATCTCATTTTCGATAACACTGTTCTTGAAAACGTTTCTGAGACCAGAATCCTGGGTGTTACTATTGACAATAAACTATCATGGAAACCACACATCGACGATATATGCAAGATAATTTCAAGAAACATCAGAATTATCAACAAACTCAAATATTTTCTTTCATCTCACACTCTCCTTACACAAAATCATACATATATATTACCTTACATTAATTATGTTATTTTGGCATGGCGTTGTGCAATCAAAACACAATTGCTGTTGTTGCAGAAGAGAGCCCTTGCGATCATTTTTTAAACTCAATTTAGATCGCACACAGATAACCTATTTTTCAAATATGATATCCTTAAAGTGAATGGTTTACTTTTTTTCCAACTCGCCCAATTTGTGTGTAAACTAAGTACAATTTTTTTTTTCAAATATGTTCTGTAAGAACGCCTATATACATGATTACCCAATGAGACAATGCAACTGTTATCACCTACCCCCAACCCGTATTATATTGCAAAAAAACTCTTTGTCTTTTTTGGACCAGTGTATTGGAAATCCTCGCCCAACGACTTTAAAGAATCTCCGAGTATTAATGTTTTCAAACGTAAATTTCAAAGGATTCTAATTTGTCAATACTTTTGGCCATGGGCAGTAGCCCCAACAAGTCAAGCTAACTTATGCATTAACACACTGAAATAGACGAGTTCGGGATTTCTTTGAACCACTAACCTAACTTGGATAACAGAAAAATGACAAAATGTTCTGTAATAAAAGTAATTTTTCATATTTCAACATCATAATGGATCCGAATAGATATTGATATGATTCGTATATAGTTTAATGTAAATGATATAATAATAACAACTAGTGTTCATTTTTTCAGAGTTATACCTCATTGCAGCTAGTCCAAGTGGGTACCAGGTTCCTTAATTAGTTTATATGGTAACGGGTACCGCATGAATTTTGAAATGTGCAGCGAATCAGGGATTTAAATTCATAGGTGTTTCTTAGGTACCATTATATTGACCTGTTTTGAAGGGGAAATTCACCCTGACAAATGGTTTACTGTAAAAATAGCAGAAAAATGTATTGGTGAATGTTTGCGGAAAACCCATCAAAGATTAAGAAAGCTATTAGAAGTTTGAGTTTTTGATCTGTGACGTCATATACTAGTGACTATCGCGCATTTTATGCACCAAAATGTCTATTTTTCAATTTTTTAATCAGTGGTTCATGATTGCTAAAAAAAAATCTTTTAGGAGCGGATGTGAAATTATTTGTATGTTAATATACTTAAGGTACAATTAAAACCATTTTCCTTTTTTTTTTCTTTTTTTTGAAAATGGCATTTCACTGATGTGTTTTATTACACCATAAATATGGGGAAAACTGCTCGCAAATGACGTCCCCATTAACATGTAAAATTTTAGTAGCTTTTTAAATCTTTGATGGATTCCCTAAAACCCTCACCAATATCATTTTGATAAACTTTATGTCAATGTGAATTTCCCCTGTAATGAATTAAGTACAATATTTGGGATTTAAAGTGTTCTTCAAATTTAAATATTAGAAGAGCGATTTGACATGAGAAGGTCGTGCATGTAAGTCAAGAAAAAAAAAAGAAATACCAACTCAAGTATCATTTTTACCTCAGCCATTTTTACCTCTGCCATTATTACCGCTGCAATTTATTCCTCTGCCATTTTTACCTCTGCCATTTTTACCTCTGCCATTTTTACCTCTGCCGTTTTTACCTTTGCCATTTTTACCTCTGCCATTTTTACTTTTGCCATATTTACCTCTGCCATATTTACACTGAGCCAATTTGGCAGTCTACCAGCAAAAATTGTTTATCAAAACTGCAGAAAATCCCAAACGGGGCTGGACGGATAATAACCAATGTTAACCCATACCCGGGACCCATACTCTCATACTTCTATGCGAACCAAATTCACAGCCGCCTTGACTAGCAAACTCTATTTGACAGGCAAAAATACATCTCCTACTCTTCACTTATAAAGTATTAAATAACTTGACCCCAGACATGCCAGAATATTTGAAAGACAGATTCGGTTTTAACCAAATTCAGATTATTGTAAAAGAACATTCGTGTACAGAGCTTCCTCGGAATATAAGATATTTATATATATATATATCTTTTCATATATGTTTTACTTTGTTTTATTTAAGTTTTGTTCTGTAATTCGTTATTTTCAGGCTATGATTTGTCATATTAATTGTCTTACATTGCAATGGCTCCATGGAAGACCAGCAGCAACAATTATAGTTGCAGCTGAATATGGGCTACCAGTCGTAATTTTGTCTTGCTTGTATATACTGTACATTTTTTATTTGTACAATTGTATATTTTTTATCTTACGGAAATAAAAACAACAACAACTGCTCGGAATGTTTACTTTTCATGTCTTATTACATAAAATTTCCAAAGGTTTGAGCTCGTGATTCGCGCTCGCAACATCTCGCATACAAGGATGCCCTTTTAACAGTAATTACTACTTAGGTCCGTAATAATGACTAAAAAGCGAGTTTTACAACTTACGATTTGAATTTTTTCCGAACCGCTCGCTCGCTACCCTCGCTCGCGTAAAAAATTAAAACCTAAATACAATGTATATATATTATCAATCTGAAATCACTTCAAAAAAACTTGCTCAACTTAATAACTACAAAACTGACAACTTCTTCACACAGATGATAATCTCACGGTGAAAATATCCGTTTCCACCAAAATGCCCTTTTTGGCATATAAGTGCCCCTTTTGGCTCCCCCCGCCCCTAACGAAAATACCTTCCGCCGCCCCTGGTGCCACATTTTCGGACCTGTAAACGAATATTATGTTGATAAGAACATGTCCTGTATCTTGGCAAACGTATTAATAGAGAGGAGCGTGAGAATAAATTTTGATTTGTATCAAACAACTGAGAAAAATGAACAGGCATAAGCCGATAAATAAAAAAAATACATTGCTGGTAGGTTGTAATAAGTAAGTAAGCTACTTCTTCTTCTTCTTTTTCTTCTCCTTCTTCTTCCTCTTCCTCTTCCTCTACTACTTCCAGCAGTGGCGAAGCTAGGTTTTTTTCCTGGGGTCCTTGCTTTTTAATAAGGGGGGGAGAATTTCTGTGTGTGTATGTGTCACAGGGGCATTCGCCAATATCGGGTGGGGCCGATCGGCTGCTCAATGTTGATTTTTCTTTGTTTAAAGGGGTAGTCCTACATTCACTTCTTAGCTTTAATTATTTTTATAAAAAACAACAAAAATATGAAATAATTTCATACAAGCCCTATAAAAAAAAAGTGCGAAGCGCAAGCTATTTTTTCTTTTTTTTTAACTTACATGCATTTTTTGCTGTAAAAATAACATTCTGGGCAATGTTTGTGATCCTGAACAAGATCCGTATCGCGAACCCCAAGCGCGAGCAGAAATTTTTAATAAACGTTCTGGCCTGATCGAAAAGGGGCCTGTTGAGGACAGTTTGCAGTTACCCATGAAAAATATGATACATGTTTCAAAAATTTAATTATACGAGCGCGAAGCGCGAGCTGAACTTTTTTGACATTTCGACCTAAAAAATTGTCATTCAAAGCACTTTTCGTAATCATGAAAGGAATAGGTATGTAAACAATTCAAGTGCTTTGAATTGTCATTCAAAGCACTTTTCGTAATCATGAAAGGAATAGGTATGTAAACAATTAATGCGAGCGCGAAGCGCGCGGAAGAAAATTTAGATTTTAGACCTAAAATTTGTGTTTTGTAAATCATGAAAAGGATGGGTAATTGGGTATCTTCCTTTAATGCGAGCGTGCAGTGCAAGCAGAGAAGTTTTAAATAAAGAACAAGCTGCCTATATCAATAAACATGCGTGCGCCTGTTTTAGATTTAGACCTAGAATCTGGACATTTTGTATACATTTTTTACTCTTGAAGATCAATAATGCCAGCTCGAAGCACGAGCTGAAAAAGGGTCAATTTAAGCATTATTTCAAGCACTGTTTAGGAAAACTCTGAAGTGGATGTGAAGCGAAGCGCTAGCTGATGTTTTTTATTATCATTTTGACCTAGTACCGGGACAAGGACGCTTTGTCATCATATATAAAAAAAATTATGACTATAATTTTCCTATTTATTAGTCCTACGCGAAATGAAACTTGTCGATATTCCAATAGTGAAAAGGGTTGATTTAGTTATGACTATTCATGGAAAATGTTATTTTCTTATTTGTTAATCTAATATGCTTATATAATGAGATCGTGGAATTTGTTGATTATTCAGGCTTGAAAACTGGACATTTTAAGCATTTTGTAGTTATAAATAGAAGCATGGGTTAATACATTTTAACATTAATGCAAACGCTAATCGCGAGCCGATTTTTTTTTATTAACTGTAATGAAAATGGGATTTTAGGGAGCTTGTTATAGAATATACATAACTCACCGAGCAAATTTCGAGCGCACAGCGCTAGCTGATAGGCCTAGATTTTGAGAATCACATCTGAAAAGGGACTCATATTTTGAGATCTTTGTAATACAAGAAGACAATAGGAACTTTGCAAATCAAATAATGCCGACCCGGCGTGCAGCGTGAGCTGAAAATGTTAATATTTAGACCATAAAACATTTTACAGAGCACTTGAAAAAAAAATCAATTTGTAAATTGTATATAGTGCCATGAAAGATCTTTTTTGAAAGTCTTCCCCTCACCTTATTTTATTCACTCGTCTTCCTCTTATTTTCCTCTGCTTTTTTCTTCTATCTTTCCCTTTTTTTTCTTTCTTTCTCTCCCCCCCCCCTTTTTTGGGGGGGCTCAGCCAATTTTTTCAGGGGGGGCACCTGGTGGCACACTAAATCTCAGGGGGCATGTCCCCCCCCCCCCCCCCTTCGCCGTAGCTACGCGACAGACTACTTCTCCTTTTTCTATTTATTCTTTTCATATTCTTTTAATTCTTCGATCCTGACTAAATAAACCCTCGAAAAAATACGGCACGAGTTTTCGGTTCCTTTCGTATTTTCCTTTCGCCGTAGATGGCGTTATCAATTTAGAGAATATCAAGATGGCCAAGTTTGAGTACGACGAGTCGGGAGGAACTTCCCTTTATTTTCTGGTTTCTTTCTATGCACTGGTCCTTTTTCCATTGACGTATTACTTATGGCCTTCTAAGCACAAAAAGGGTGAGTATGTAATCTGTTAATTTGAGTTGTGCTTTGCAAATATAAATTAGTTATAGAGATTGCGACTGTGACTTGAGTGTGAATCTTCCGATTGCCGTATGGCGATGGCCTTTCATTCCCACGTTAAAAGACACGTAAACTTATCGTGAACCCTAAGCGCTAGCACAGTAGCAGTAGCATGCCATAGCGTAGGGACCTCATCCCCGGGCCGATGGCTATGGCAGCCGGCTGAGTGAGCTGTTGTGACCATGACTGTCTGCAGCTGTGACGTTGTGCCGCGCTCATCGAGTCTTTACTGTAGAAACTCTATATACACCAGTCGGTGGACTATACTTTAAGTTTATCAGAAGAAGAACTCACCTATGGTCTGGAGTCATTACATTTGTTGCGCACAGCCACAGGAAAGGTTTTTTGCCAAAAATCGGACGCAGTTCCCAAATAAAGTTGTGCACCACGTCCACGATCAATTTCGGCAATTCAAATCGCGCTCTAAGTCTAAACCCCATAATAATTGCGGCCATATTAGCTAATATGCCCAGCCGCCATTAATACCGCTCATCTAAGTTAGGTACGCTACTCTAGCGCGAGAGGGCGCGATTTTCGCGTCATCATTTTCGCGTACGAAAATGGCGACAAGCTGCTTCGGGAGCCGGTGCGAGCAATAACGGCAAGCCCTACTTGAGTCTCCTGTCTAGGATGGTAAACGTATATCAATGGGAATGAAAACGATGACATCATTTTCCCAATGCATTCAGCTATACTGCACGGTAAGCTCTTGCGACGGAGGGTCGAGATCGGAACAAAAATTGCACTAAAACAGTCTGTAAGTACAGTTTATGCATCAAATCATCATTATATGTTATTTTCATGGAATTATCAGACATATTACGCTAAAAATACATATGCTACTCGAAAATTGAAGTCGTAAGCTTTCATTTCTTACCTCATTCATGGCAGCATTTCTTGCCACCATTTGCCACGGACGAATGTTAAACGCCCTTGCTATTTGTTTCGTGGGATTTTCGTGGGCCTTTTGGCGACGCGTTTCGCGGGCTAATTTATGGCGGCTGCTAGGGTTTTTGGTTGCCCGCGGTGTGTAGTCCTGCGCATTGGAATTTGTGTAGCAGACCGTCTACCGTGATATGTCTGGTATTTCTTTGATTTAAAAAAACTTTTTCTCTTTTATAAATTAGGAATTGAAAACCAGACACAAATGTAGAAATCAGAAATACATCCCACACTGACACACATTCATTTTGATTGAATAAAATATTGGAAAAAAATGGCAAATGACGCAACAACTTTCTGAATCTTCTCGAACCTAATTTTAGCCTTTACTTTAGGTAATTTACTTTAGTCTTGATTTATTATTTGATGATTATATTCTGTTGAAAATTCATGTAACATGATTTCTTTTGGCCTAATCAAACTTAAATTTTTTATTATTTTAAAAATGAATGGCCTAGATCTAATTTAATTCATTATCATTTTAATTTTCTTTTGTTTTTATATTTTTATTTTCATTCAGATTAATTTCTTACCTCCATTTGAGCATGGCAATACTTACTGATCTGAAGTCGAGGGGCCCAACAATGAACAGACTTGGGCTGCATGAGCCGTCGAATATCTGTGGTTCCAAGAAAGCGTGATGGAAATGCCGCCTTAAAAAAACCAACCCCACCTCTGCCTCTGGGCTTTGTTCTTGGCGATCCTGCATTCCATTCAGACTGCAACTTTAAGCAGGAATTGTTCTACCAACTACTTAATTATTCACAAATGTGAATTGCAGCTTTTAAATTGACAAGAAAGAAACAATTGATTTATCTCACCCCCCCCCCAACTGTCTTCTAACATTTTCTATCACCCCAAACTAACACTTTTTTTCTTGTATGTCTGTTTAAATATTTTTATTTAGACTTTATGTAATTTTTTCATGATTTATTTAAGAAGTATGAGCAAAAAAACAAACAATTTGGCACATGCAGTAGAGAAGAGAAGGAACATATAGTGTTGAAAAAGGATACACATACAGATCTGAATATTAAAATAAATTTTAAAAAAAAATGACAAATCCACACTGACACATGAAAGTATTCATTTTATTTTTTTTCCTTGTTGGCATTGGTTACATTAATTAACTCCACATAAAAATATAAATTGGATATTTTAACAGTATTAATGAAGTTGCTCAATAAAATTTAAAATTAGGTATTCTCATTGGAGGTAATGGTTGATACAGATGGGTGGGTGGACCTGCAGCCACTAGCGTACCTATGGGGGGCAGACTGCCCCCCGACGAGTCACAACCCATGCAAGGGACGTATCCCTGCCCTCCCCCCCTGATGAGCCACCGGTGGCCCCCTCCTTTAAAGTTTAAGACCGAAAGTACGAAATCCTTTATTTGTGGTTGAAGACTTTTTTGCTTGTCAAATTTTTGGGCGGACGATTTTGCCCCCCCCCCCTGTGGAAAATCCTAGGTACGCTACTGCCTGCAGCTCTATTGTTTTATTAGATTTTCATTTTTTATTGCTTGGGGGGGGGGTATTATGTAGAGCTGAAGCCAAATGATCTTATGAGGCAAGATTCAGTGTACAGCTCAATATGATGCATGTAAAGTGATTTATTAAACTTTTGAAATATCAATTAAGAACTGGAATGATGAATGATATGAATATAAGAAATATATTAAATGCATGTAAAGTGATTTATTAAACTTTTGAAATATCAATTAAGAACTGGAATGATGAATGTTATGAATATAAGAAATCTATTATATGCTAGTTCATCACAACTTTAGCTGGATCTTGCTGCAGAAAGTGCATCGTGTAGTTCTACAAATATCTCGGGTGAGAGGCAGTTTGGCAGAGCGGATGCAATGCTTCATAGGGCCCCTAACATTTCTGTGGTAAGGTCGAATCCAAACTGATGTTTTCATCAAATGATACAGCCTCCTGGCTACAAAAATTTCCTGTAGATGAAAGAGAAAACAAAATAATGAATGCAATGAAATTGGGAAAAAAGTGAGGCTAGAGGAGCAAAAACAAAAGCAAATGGTTGTAAAGTTAGTACAGGAGAGGAACAAAATGAGAAGAAAGGAACTCACAGAAAAGGAAACAAAACAGAGAGACAAACTTGAGACTAGCTCCTTTAAAAAAAGTTCTGTATGGTGTACTATGGATCTGTAAAAATATTTTAAAATTATGTAAAGTTTCAAGGATTGAGCATGCATAGGAAATCACGTAAAGGCAAGGATATCAAGTCACGAATAAAAACAAAAAATGAGGGGGGGGGAATGGGAATTACATCACCCCCCCCCCCCCCCCCCGCCTCTCTCTCAAAAAAAAAAAACGACTTTAATAACTTGTCAAAACTCTATCTAGTATCAGCTTATGTTATTATCCTTTTTAATGTTATTGTTAGGGATCGAGAGAAAGGATGAACGCGGGGGGGGGGGTGCGTTTTTCGGATTCATACTTTCAGGCATCAGTGTACTGAAGGGGAACATTTAACATAGGACTACAAAAAATTGCGGTGGACAGACAAGAAATAAGAAATGATGATTAAAATGAAAGAAAAAATTCTCGATCTCAAAACAACTTGAAAAAAGAAAGATGCAAAACCAAATGTTATCAACTCACTTACATATTATATTTGAAATCCATCCCAATGGTCTTCCATGTCGTAATTGTGCACTGTAATTCAGATAATCTAGTTAAAACATGTGAAATTAACTTCAAGTCTCAAATCAATCGTCTTGCACACTGTGCCTTGCAAAACAACAAAATACTCCGATATATGCGTATCATGAACGCACATGCATATTTATGAGCGCCGCGAAAATGACCAATCTCATTCACAAATGATGCGCACTTACGCTTCGTCACCATGCCGCGAGAAGCGTTTATGCGCGATGTAAAATCTCCGCCCCGAATTGGCAATCCCCGAATGCGCATGCGCGGTGGTGATTGATACTCGATGGTCGACAATTCGTTCGGAATGGATAATACTTAGAAATCATTTCTTAAAAAAATCATAACTTGAGTTATTCTTCATCATATGTCTTAATCAATGCATCATCGTAATGGGTGACACATTTTCTTTATGTTGAGGTAAGTTTCAACAGATTTGGATGAAGATTTGAATTATCAGTGGCGTACCTATCTAAGTAAAAAATCCGGGACGGGCGCAAAACGCACACATATGAACACACACAGACAGTGCTTCGCTTCGCGAAGCACTGTACCCGTGTGTTCATATGTGTGCGTTTTGCGCCCGTCCCGGATTTTTTTTTGTTGGTAAAGCTTTACGCGGTATATATAAATCTTAATTTCACTACGACGAGTGAATAGGTGAGCGCGGCGCAGTGCATAATACGTAGGCATCTAAGCGTTTGTGGATCGAACCTCAACATGGTTTTTTTTTTTTTAGGGGATCGGGGATGTGAAGTATTTCGGTGCTATTTCTAAAGGTCGACATTCGATCGTTTTTATTGCGTATTTCATGAACTTCAACAACTTTTCTATATTGCTTAAATCCGTATTTTCAGGAAATTTGTCACTCTATACTAGCACCTTAATATGCCCAACAATTTTTATATATTGCTTTATTCCGTATTTTCATGAAATTTGTCACTCTATACTAGCACCTTAATATGCCCAAAAGAATTTTGAATAAAATATGCCTTTCCTACTTTTCTCTTTTCGCTCTATCCCCCCTCAGACATTTCAATCCCCCTGTCCGCTGCTTATATACCCCCAAAAGAAAACCCCTTTTCTCGCCCTCCGGGCCAACACGAATTATTAGAATCTTGGCTTGTTCATCACTCTATACTAGCACCTTAATATGCCCAACAACTTTTCAATATTGCTTTATTCCGTATTTTCATGAAGCTTGTCACTCTATACTAGCACCTTAATATGCCCAAAAGAATTTTGAATAAAATATGCCTTTCATACTTTTCTCTTTTCGCTCTATCCCCCCTCAGACATTTCAATCCCCCTGTCCGCTGCTTATATACCCCCAAAAGAAAACCCCTTTTCTCGCCCTCCGGGCCAACACGAATTATTAGAATCTTGGCTTGTTCATCACTCTATACTAGCACCTTAATATGCCCAACAACTTTTCAATATTGCTTTATTCCGTATTTTCATGAAGCTTGTCACTCTATACTAGCACCTTAATATGCCCAAAAGAATTTTGAATAAAATTTGCTTTTCCTACTTTTCTCTTTTCGCTCTATCCCCCCTCAGACATTTCAATCCCCCTGTCCGCTGCTTATATACCCCCAAAAGAAAACCCCTTTTCTCGCCCTCCGGGCCAACACGAATTATTAAAATCTTGGCTTGTTCATCACTCTATACTAGCACCTTAATATGCCCAACAACTTTTCAATATTGCTTTATTCCGTATTTTCATGAAGCTTGTCACTCTATACTAGCACCTTAATATGCCCAAAAGAATTTTGAATAAAATATGCCTTTCCTACTTTTCTCTTTTCGCTCTATCCCCCCTCAGACATTTCAATCCCCCTGTCCGCTGCTTATATACCCCCAAAAGAAAACCCCTTTTCTCGCCCTCCGGGCCAACACGAATTATGAGAATCTTGGCTTGTTCATCACTCTATACTAGCACCTTAATATGCCCAACAACTTTTCAATATTGCTTTATTCCGTATTTTCATGAAGCTTGTCACTCTATACTAGCACCTTAATATGCCCAAAAGAATTTTGAATAAAATTTGCTTTTCCTACTTTTCTCTTTTCGCTCTATCCCCCCTCAGACATTTCAATCCCCCTGTCCGCTGCTTATATACCCCCAAAAGAAAACCCCTTTTCTCGCCCTCCGGGCCAACACGAATTATGAGAATCTTGGCTTGTTCATCACTCTATACTAGCACCTTAATATGCCCAACAACTTTTCAATATTGCTTTATTCCGTATTTTCATGAAGCTTGTCACTCTATACTAGCACCTTAATATGCCCAAAAGAATTTTGAATAAAATTTGCTTTTCCTACTTTTCTCTTTTCGCTCTATCCCCCCTCAGACATTTCAATCCCCCTGTCCGCTGCTTATATACCCCCAAAAGAAAACCCCTTTTCTCGCCCTCCGGGCCAACACGAATTATTAGAATCTTGGCTTGTTCATCACTCTATACTAGCACCTTAATATGCCCAACAACTCTTCAATATTGCTTTATTCCGTATTTTCATGAAGCTTGTCACTCTATACTAGCACCTTAATATGCCCAACAACTTTTATATATTGCTTTATTCTGTATTTTCATGAAATTTGTCACTCTATACTAGCACCTTAATATGCCCAAAAGAATTTTGATTAAAATATGCTTTCCTACTTTTCTATTTTCGCTCTATCCCCCCTCAGACATTTCAATCCCCCTGTCCGCTGCTTATATACCCCCAAAAGAAAACCCCTTTTCTCGCCCTCCGGGCCAACACGAATTATTAGAATCTTTGCTTGTTCATCACTCTATACTAGCACCTTAATATGCCCAACAACTCTTCAATATCGCTTTATTCCGTATTTTCATGAAGCTTGTCACTCTATACTATCACCTTAATATGCCCAACAACTTTTCTATATTGCTTTATTCCGTGTATTTATGAAGTTTGTCACTCTATACTAGCACCTTAATATACCCACAGAATATTAAATTGTGTTCAAAATTTTATATATCGCTTTATTCTGTATTTTGATAAGTTTGTCACTTTATACCAGCACCTTAATATGCCAACATTTCTGTATTGCTTTATTCTGTATATTTTGTATGCACTCACTCTATACTGCATCAAATTAATACGGACTAAAGCAATAGAGAATTAAGAATCTTGGCTCGATCATCACTTAGTACTTTATGCCCACAAACTTTTCTTTATTCCGTATTTTGGTAAAGCTTGTCACTCTTTATTAGCACCTTAATAATTATGCCCCCCCCAAAAAAAAAAATATATAGATATATATTATTGCGTTTCAACTTTACTATATCGGTTTTTACGTATTTTGTTGAAGTTTTTATACTAACACCCTAATATGCCTCCCATTTTTGTTGCCTTACTTTTCCTTCGCTCTACCCCCCGCCCAGCCAGACATTTCAAACCCAAAACACCACTTTTCCCGCCCTCCGGTCAATAGTAATTATTAGAATCTCGGTTGATTCGTCCTTATGCTCACCAAGTTTTCTCTATAAGCTTTATCCCGTATTTAGTGAAGTTTGTCACTATACTAGCACCTTAATCAATTTGCCCATCAAAAAATTCAAATTGCGTTTTAACATATGTTTTTCCTTTATTCCGTATTTGTAGCTAATCACCTTTGGAATATACATCTGTACCATTAAAAGTTCGTCTTGCTCTTTCTTGAGGAAAATAAAAATAAGCTAACATTGACAAAATCCATTTATGATAGAGTGACGATGGAAGAGTAGAAAAGATACGCAAAAATGTTGGACATAATAAGATGCCCTATATAGAGTTTAACAATAACGGAATAAAGCAATATTGCGAAGGAGGAAAATTAAGAAACAACATAAAAATACAGCATAAAGTGAAAGTTCATGAATAAATAAAATCATGAACAGATGAAAAAAAGAAGAAAAAAAACACAGAGACACGTAATAAAGCAATATACACCATAAAGAATGAAGACTATAAACAAACGTAACAAATTTATTTATTTATTTAAATATCTTTATACAGGATAACAAGCTCAGATTCACTGTTTTTAAACATGGTCCTGTTAAAATGGAATAACAATATATACAAAAAGATAAAAGTGTAACTTAGGTTCTATACAAATAGTGAATGAATTCGATATCAATAACATTAAAATCAGAATCATCACTAGTAAAACAATTGTATAAAAATAACATATTCAATTTTTGAGGAATCAATGAAATGAGAACATTTCTCTCTTGCTTTATTCCATATTTCAAGAAATTTGGGCCTGCATGTATACTAGCAACTTAATATGCCCAACTTTTCTATATTGCTTTATTCCGTATATTTATGAAGTTTATCACTCTATACTATAGCACCTTAATATTCCCACAGAATATTAAATTGTGTTCAAAATTTTCTATATCGCTTTATTCCGTATTTTGATAAGTTTGTCACTGTCTTTATACCAGTACCTTAATATGCCAACATTTCTGTATTGCTTTATTTTATTTTTTTTATGCAGTCACTCTATACTGCATCAAATTGATACGGACTAAAGCAATAGAGAATTAAGAATCTTGGCTCGATCATCACTTAGTACTTTATGCCCACAAACTTTTCTTTATTACTTTATTCCGTATTTTGGTGAAGCTTAATTGTCACTCTTTATTAGCACCTAAATAATTATGCCCCCCCCCCAAAAAAAAAAAAAAAATCTATTATATTGCGTTTCAACTTTACTATATCGGTTTTTACGTATTTTGTTGAAGATTTTATACTAACACCCGAATATGCCTCCCATTTTTGTTGCCTTATATACTTTTCCTTCGCTCTACCCCCCGCCCAGCCAGACATTTCAAACCCAGAACACCACTTTTCCCGCCCTCCGGTCAATAGTAATTATTAGAATCTCGGTTGATTCGTCGCTATGCTCACCAAGTTTTCTTTATAAGCTTTATCCCGTATTTAGTGAAGTTTGTCACTATACTAACACCTTAATCAATTTGCCCATCAAAAAAATCAAATTGCGTTTTAACATGTGTTTTTCCTTTATTCCGTATATTTGCAGCTAATCACCTTTGAAATATACATCTGTACCATTAAAAGTTCGTCTTGCTCTTTCTTGAGGAAAATAAAAATAAGCTAACATTGACAAAATCCATTTATGATAGGGTGACGATGGAAGAGTAGAAAAGATACGCAAAAATGTTGGTCATAATAAAGTGCCCCATATAGAGTTTAACAATTACGGAATAAAGCAATATTGCGAAGGAGGAAAATTGAGAAACAACATAAAAATACAGCATAAAGTGAAAGTTCATGAATAAATAAAATCATGAACAGATGAAAAAAAGAAAAAAAAGACACAGAGACACGTAATAAAAGCAATATACACCATAAAGAATGAAGACTATAAACAAATATAACAAATTTATTTATTTATTTAAATATCTTTATACAGGATAACAAGCTCAGATTCACTGTTTTTAAACATGGTCCTGTTAAAATGAAATAACAATATATACAAAAAGATAAAAGTGTAACTTAGGTTCTATATACAAATAGTGAATAAATTCGATATCAATAACATTAAAATCAGAATCATCACTAGTAAAACAATTGTATAAAAATAACATATTCAATTTTTGAGGAATCAATTAAATGAGAACATTTCTCTCTTGCTTTATTCCATATTTCAAGAAATTTGGGCCTGTATACTAGCAACTTAAGATGCCCACCGACTTTTCTATATTGCTTTATTCCGTATATTTATGAAGTTTGTCACTCTATACTAGCACCTTAATATACCCACAGAAAATTAAATTGTGTTCAAAATTTTCTATATCGCTTTATTCCGTATTTTGATAAGTTTGTCACTTTATACCAGCACCTTAATATGCCAACATTTCTGTATTGCTTTATTCTGTATATTTTGTATGCAGTCACTCTATACTGCATCAAATTGATACGGACTAAAGCAATAGAGAATTAAGAATCTTGGCTCGATCATTCATTAGTACTTTATGCCCACAAACTTTTCTTTATTACTTTATTCCGTGTTTTGGTGAAGCTTAATTGTCACTCTTTATTAGCACCTAAATAATTATGCCCCCCCCCCCAAAAAAAAAATATATATATATATATTATTGCGTTTCAACTTTACTATATCGGTTTTTACGTATTTTGTTGAAGATTTTATACTCTCACCCGAATATGCCTCCCATTTTTGTTGCCTTATATACTTTTCCTTCGCTCTACCCCCCGCCCAGACAGACATTTCAAACCCAGAACACCACTTTTCCCGCCCTCCGGTCAATAGTAATTATTAGAATCTCGGTTGATTCGTCCCTATGCTCACCAAGTTTTCCGTTTTCTCTATAAGCTTTATCCCGTATTTAGTGAAGTTTGTCACTATACTAACACCTTAATCAATTTGCCCATCAAAAAAATCAAATTGCGTTTTAACATATGTTTTTCCTTTATTCCGTATTTGTAGCTAATCACCTTTGGAATATACATCTGTATCATTAATAGTCCGTCTTGCTCTTTCTTGAGGAAAATAAAAATAAGCTAACATTGACAAAATCCATTTATGATAGGGTGACGATGGAAGAGTAGAAAAGATACGCAAAAATGTTGGACATAATAAAATGCCCTATATAGAGTTTAACAATTACGGAATAAAGCAATAACGCGAAGGAGGAAAATTGAGAAACAACATAAAAATACAGCATAAAGTGAAAGTTCATGAATATATAAAATCATGCATAAAAGTTTATGCATTATGTGCGAGATGCGGCAAGACACATCTTGATGTCAGTGGGGCACGATTGACATGGAGGGCGCAACTTTTCGCAGAGGATTAGAGTGAGGATTGTTTGAGAGGATAAGAGTGAAGAAAGAAAGGTTTAATGAGAGAGATGATTGATGAGCTTGCCGGGCGAAAAAAAAATGAGGAAATTTGTTGACTTGGAATATTTTGGCGGAAGGAGTGAAGGAGGTTAAAATTCAATATAACGGGGCATTTATATATAACCAAGAAGGATAACGCAAAAGTGAGTATATGAAATTATTTACAATTTCTTGTGCATACTTTTTTTTTCAATTTTGCCGTGCCTACCAAAATGCCACATTTATTTGAAAATATCCGAGAAGATCGTATATTGGCGGACCGATAGCGACATGATGTTTGCTGTAGAGGGGATAACTTGGGAGTTTAGAATGAAAAAAAGGAAGCTATATATATGTTAAAATAAAGTTTTAGGCCTACACGCCGACTACGAACATCAAGTGCAAACTAGTTGCGTGAGTTTTTTGTTCCATGTTTAGGCCCCCTGTTGCCTAAACAGAGAAAAGTTCCGGGTGTTATTTCAGGTGACTCAATATATTCAATAGTAAACGCACATCGTGTTAAAATACATAGCGATAATATAAACGAAGTGAAAAAAATAACAAAATCCTGTTTGGAATTATTGGTACCATTATCTATAGCCCCTGGATCCTTAAATATATATATTTTCTAATTAATTAAATCACGGATCGTTGATTCCCTGGCCTGCTAACTGCCGCCGGGGAAACCTCCGTACGACTTGAGCGCTAAACCAGTTTCGGCTGTCAGCTCATCTCATGTGGCGTGCTGACTACGATGCTGGACTGCAGATCAAAAGGTTCGAGTTCGATTCCCATCAAGGACAGAAAAAATAAGGTTAGTAAAACAGTGTTATGTAATATGATATGAAATGAAATGTACAGTATGATGAATAAATTGGATGGAATGAATGAATGAGGAATAAATCCACCCACCATGTATCATACAGAAAACACAAAAAGAAAACAAAAATACGATGCACATAGTATTTTATTGAAAACCCGCCGATTTCATATATTTTAGTGCCCCTTCACCCCCCCCCCCCCCAATCCCTAATCCCCGCCCCTCTCTCGCACAGCTGAAATACCCATTAACACGCCACTTCACTGAACGCCGATATCCCGCTGACTGAGCTTTGTTATTGTGCGGTCATGTGTGACACCGGTCGCACATGCTCTTACGCACGTCTAGCGATAAGAATTTTCACTGGGCTGAGCAGTTTTAATGGCGCTTGGGCACAATAGCGAATTTGGCCATAATTGCTTGATTGTTGAGAAGTTATTTCTGCTGCGCAAATGCCCATTTTGATTCTTATATTATTACATTAATTTTGATATAGAAATCGGAAGGCCTAAATAATAATTATTTACTTACCAAACAGACCTCTTTCGGCTCTAAACAGACGTCTTCGCTTAGCTGTGCATGCGACTTTGTTCTGAAATATTATTTAACAAATAGTCAAATTTGAAACTTGATTTTTAAAGAGAAAATTGCCCAAATGTCTGACACTTAAGTATAATTGGACCAAAACAAAAATACAATGATTGAATCAAACAAAAATCATGTTTATATTTCCGTAGTACAAAATGTTGTTGAATGTCATTAAAAAAATAGAATTAAAAAGAATTATGATAAACGGAAATTATTTACTTACTACCAGAATCTTATTTTTGCCAATTCCATGGCATGGTAACGGAATTACAAATCAGAGAATTTTGGCTGTTAATTTTGCTCACAGCATCCAGATGTCTCAATATTTTCCCATTTTCTGAACTTAATACTATGCATGGCCTCTTGTGCTATATTCTGAACCAAGATTTTTAGAAAACCCCTCACACGTTCAGATGTGAATGACGGATATGTGCTATGGTAACGGAATTACCAGATAAATGAGTCACTTTGCAACCCAAAGTTTAGTCAAAGTTTCTCTGAAATCTACAACACACTAGCTCCAAGTTAATGTCTGATTCAATTCATTATAATGTCAACTTTATTTTGAAAGTAATTTATTCACAAATATCATCAACAAATTTTCATGATTGGTCTTTCTTTTTGGGAAGTACATGGTAACGGAATTACACATAAAGGTAACGGAATTATGCCTCTGACATTTGTGAAGGAAAATGTTATTTTTAGGCATTTATAATTGAAGAAATGCCTCAATAAAGCTTGTTTATATATTCTTCTCTAATACTTAACACAAAACAAGTACTTCACATAGATAATATCAAATAAAATACAAGTATATAGTATATAATAAGTGGCTCTACCATAAAAAAAACATAATTTTACAAAATACTAGGGATCAGTGGTGATTAAATTTTAGTTCATTTTCAACTTCAGGGGTATTAGGACTTACTAGCCAAATTTTGCCTCCTGTACTGATAAAAAGATTTATGCAAAGGCCAAAAATCATCACTAATACTCATGGTAACGGAATTACATGGACTACGGCCAAACGTGTACACATCAGGAATTTTACAAAAACTGAGGACAGCATGTGATCAGATCTGCATATTTAGTCAAAAAATTGTGTAGATGGTAGTTTAAGATATATTCTAAAGTCTTTGAATATTCAAAAGAAACATGCATGTAGCTTTACATACAATTGGCATCTTAAAACTGTTAAACTGAAAACTTTCTATTTGGTTGTTCAATAAATGTACTGAAAACGAGAAACAATGCTCAAACCACATGAAAATAGTGTTGACATTCACATTTTGAAAGAATATTGTGGACAGCTAAGCAATAAACTGGTTATTAATTAGTGCACCAATTGATCTAATTTTCTTTAAAGGTAAGGATTCATTTACTGTCTATATGTGGCTCACTGAGGACTGCAATTATAGCAGATCTGAGTATAAAGTCAATATCATCTTCCGGACAGATGTATTTCCCAGATGTGACACTAAGAAACTGCAGTGGTTTGATGTTCATATTCATTACCTGAGGTGGTTTTCTTAGGTCATGATTTTTTATTTGATCTCTATTAAAAAAAATTTATCTTTCATATAAAATATGAAAATTTATCCGAGATGAATCTTTATATTCCATATCGAAAGATATGTGACAAAGCAGTGCCTAGAATGTAGAAATATAAATCGCGTATCCAACCATTGCATCACTGATGATGTGCCCGCGCCAATGTTCCTTTGAAGAAAAAAAAGAACTTCAAATTGGGTGGAGGCTATTCTCTCTATCCATTTTCAATTTCAGCAATATTTCTAGGTCAATTTGCTCAAAACTTTGAAATAAAAATAATAAATTATTTTATCATGAGAGTACTACTCTAACATTCTTGTAGATAAAAGAAATATTTCAAATAATTTTATTGACTAATATTGTCTTTGAAATGAAATGAGGTGAAATTGACTTCTAAAATAAAGTATTGTTCATTTTTTCAATTAAATCCCTGTAAGCACAGAATTTGATTGATGCCATCTCACTTGTTTGCCAAAACTCATGGCAGAAAGGCTTTTCATTGGTTGAATGAGATAGGTGCTATAGAAAAAAAACAGCCTTTCTCTTTGGAAATTGCTTCATAAATAGGCATGTGTCACAGAGATAAAACGAAGACAAAATGGTTATTACAATACCATTTCGGATAGAACTTAAGGTTATTTTATTATATCGCTTTTAATATTTTGATAGAGATAAAATATTTTATTTTATCTCAGACAAATGTATCTCAGAATACTACCACTGTCTCTTTGAATTTCTTTCACAGCAGAATGCTGTACACTTCTACCCATTTCCAATTGAGTTTGTCTTCTGTTATGTTGCTGTTCTCAGATGTTTAATTATTGATGACACTGTTGGTCTCAACATTATCACCATCCTCTCCTTAGAGGAGTGTTCATTCTGTGTATCATCCTTACTTGAAGGGTCACCGTTGTTACTCACTTACTCCATCCCTGAAGCACTGATTATTGGATGATGCTGACTTTGCATGTTTCTGAACATCTATTGCATAGGGGTGGAGAACAGTATTGGTTTGGTGCTAATTAAGACATATTGAATATCTGTCAAAATCCACCATACTTTCGGAATGTCATCTGTATCAAGATTTAGTATGATGTTTTTGGATCTCACTTCAACCTTTTCCACTCATTACTTTTTACTGCTCGCTACACTGTTCGCCAATGCCAGAGTCTGGTCCCTCACCATGGCTTGTTGCCGATGCAAGGAGAGTTACACAGAAGATATCGCTTAAATTATTCGGCAGTACCGTCTGAAAAATATAGCCACTTCTTTGAAGTATAGAACTACTCCCAGCCATCCCAGATTTTTTTTTTTACTGAAAAGTTCACTACAGACTGTCGAGGGGGAGTTGATCAGAGGCACTTACAAAAGAATTAAATGCCATTCTTTTCCAAGACACACACAGTGCACATGGTCATGGTCACTTTCGTGATTGTGCGTCCAGTATTTTGGATCTCATTTGAACTGGTTCTTGGCAGTGCCATTTTTGGCAAAATCAATCTGGATTCAAGTTTGTTTAGATCATCCTGCATATTATAATCATTCTTCTACTCCCCAAGAAGTGATTGCCCATTTATCATTTGTAAGGCATTCACCTACATTGTATGCTCCATCAATATACTTTATTAATGCCAATTTACATTATCTTGCCTTTATTCTGAATGTTATACTGAATGAGAGCTTGCTGTCAAGTAATTGTATAATCTCATCCTGATTTGGAGTGTATTTTACTAATCAGAAGGCTTTTAATGTTCATAACTATGAACTACAGCTAAGATATCAACATGCTAATGGAACAAAATGGGCTAACGCACACCCCCTCAAAGATATGATAATGGTAATTCCGTTACCATGTAATTCTGTTACCAGAGTTACAGCAGAATTAGAAATGATATTATTAAAAAATGTTAAGTCTTTAGTAAGTCACATGAAATCAGAGAATTCAGAATTATATCAAATCCAAGTAAGGATTTAGTTCATAGGAAAAACTTTTCATTTGCTTCTGGTAATTATTACACCTTCACACATAAAATTAGATGATTTTGAACCGAACATGTAAAACATTTTTTGAGTTATCAAATTTATCCCAAATAATGTAAAATATATGTTCTCTAATTGAAAATGGCCATCAAATTCAAAAGATCGTTCAGCAAAAATCGTAATAGATATTTGAAAAAGGTTTTCAGTTCCTATAAGGTTTTGTGTAAAAAGGACACTCACATTCAGATCCATATCATTAATTTTGAAATGTACTGTTTTTACCCTCTCCCATGTGGAATTGCCCTACTACGTATCAGGCGCGTGTATAAAAAATGTCCAATGCTGATGCGCTTTTGTCACATTGCGCCAAATTGATGCCTGTTAGGTTAGATACACTATTTTATTCATGAGTCCACTGTTTGAAGAGTGGACTCATGAATAACATAGCGTGGATAACCACAGCAACAGGCCTCCATTTGGCGCACTGTGACAAAAGCGCGCATCAGCATTGGACATTTTTTATACACGCACCCAATGCGCGCTAAATTAAACATAATTTATACAGGAAATCTGCATAAACCATGGACTCAACCGTGGGTTTTCAAAACCACCTTTGTGAATTCGGGCCACTGAGTTTCGGCAAACATTACTTCTGTTATGAAGCAATGTTTACCGACTTCTCAAAAATCCACTGTGTAATCATGTTCATAGTGCGAGGTTAGTTAACCTCGCACTAGTGTGAGTGTTAGAAACTGAAAATCATTTTCTAGTAAAAGATGAATTGTGGACCCTAGTTGACTTTGCTAGTCATGACATGGCTGGGCGTCCAAAATTCATGAAATAAGCGCTCTTTACACAGTCACATTAATTTACTTTTTTCAGATCTGCCAAACTTAGTTTTAGATTCTAAAAATCGTAATGAGCAAAGAAAAAGTCAAGGAAGCAGCAAGATTCGGAACTTGACACATATTGCTCAACATGAAAATAAAGTAGATTTTGATCAAGGTGAAAGTGTTTGGTAGGTATCACGATCTGAACATTCCATGAGTGTGCGATGTGCTTGAAATTATACATGTACATGGATCTCGTCTTAATAGGTTGACCTTGTTTTGTGGACAAATATTTGTCAAAGTTCTAGAGGAGAGAAAAATTGAGATATTTGTATGAAATGAAAGTTTAAAAGACTACAAAAATGAAATATTCTCATTTATTGTGTTTTTATTCTTGCTCACCACAGATGACCCAGAGAAGGTCCGGAAAGCGTGTCACTGTGACCCGTGTGAATCTAAAAGGGCCCAGATCAAAGCCCCTACCACTTCAAGCACTGTCAAAAACTTTGTCAGGTATGAATCACTCACCTTCCATTAATGCTGTTTGTGAATACTCTTAAAGGACAAGTCCACCACCCTAACAAAAAGTTGATTTGAATAAAAGGAGAAAATTCCAAGAAGCATAACACTGAAAATTTCATCAAAATCGGATATAAAATAAGAAAGTTATGACATTTTTTAAGTTTTGCTTAATTTCACAAAATAGTTATTTAATATATGCACATCCTAGTCTGTATGCAAATGAGCCGACTGTTGACGTCACCCACTCACTATTTCTTTTGTATTTTATTATGTAAAATATGAGAAATTCTGATTTTCTCATTGTCAATGAAACCAAAATTTATTCCTCCCAAAAAATGTGGAATTACTGTACATGTATTTTAACAGTTTATGGTTGAGTCAAGTTGGTCACTATTGTCAAATCTGTAGATATTTAAAGATTGTATGATTCAAACAATAACAAAACAAAAGAGACAGTGAGGGACATCATCAACTCTCATTTGCATGTCACTGAATTGTGCATATATTGTTAAAAATAAGTGAAAATTAAAAATATCATAACTTTCTTATTTTACATCCGATTTTGATGATATTTCCGGTGTTATGCTTGTTTGATTTTTCTCTATTGATTCAAATTAACAATTTTCCAGGGGTGGACTTGACCTTTAACAATAATGGCTATAGTGGTTTTTTTCAGAGTCCATGTATCTTATTTATCCTGTGATCAGATTGAATTTTTATCTCTTTCAAATGTGAACATATTTACTTACTGGTATTTTTTTCTTGCAGTTACAGAACTGTCTGTATCTGAATTTTCATGTTCAATACTATGTTTATCTTTTGCACTCATTTGCTTATGAAAGACAGTGTTTTATACTGATTCTTTTTATACTTTAGTTTTAATTATGAATGAATTATAAAGCTCTATGTAAAAACAGTTAGGCTCCCTCAAAATGGCATATCAAAGTTGGAAGAGAAAGTATATTCAGATATATATTCAGATATTCAAAATTTATTGTCATGCTCAAAAAATAAAAATTACATTGGCACAAAAATCATATTCCGGCTGTTGGTATACAAAGAACAATATATAACATATAATAAATGAATGAATAAAGTGAATGAATGTAATAATGGAACAATGATATTTTAGCTTGTCTTTATTATGATACACATTCCATACATGTTCATGAAATGTTCTTTGTGTTTATTGAATTTAGAAGAAAAAAAAAGAAAATCAGAGTAAAGTATTGCTGTTTTGATTCCATTAGCTTTACAATATTTTTTTAATAAGTATACTTACTGACATTGCACTCAAGATTGTCTTTGTTTTTTTGCTATCTTCTTCCTCTCTCTTTTTATCAGGTGGCTATTTTTGTTTGTGGCATGGGTCATCTTTATTCTATTAGCATTGAAAGCCTCCCAGGTAGAAAGGGACCATATTGAATATGATCCATTTGAAATTTTACAAGTAGACAGGGTGAGTTGATATGGATGAATTCCAATGCAATGATTTTTATGCAATCATACAGTGTATATGGGGATGACAGTCAATTATGAAAGTCCACACATTGTCCCCCCCCCCCCCCCCCCTCTCTCTTTAATTTTCAGGAAAAAAAGGATTCTCTTTTTTGATTTACTAGTAAATGGAAAATCACTGTCCCTATTATTAAGACTTAAAATGTTGAACTGACCTTGATCACATGCTGGTGTGACATCACCGGATTATTAGCTCTTTTTTATTTGAATTATTTTTCTCTAGTTTTTAGTTCCCCCAAAGGAGGTTAGAAATGAATGGAAATTTAGTTAAGATCAACCCTAGTAAGATACTTATGTAAGTTTGGTACATTTTCAATAATGTAATGAATGATGAATTATCTTGAATGTTTCAGTCAAAACTAAATACTTGCAAAATGGTATGTTGATAATTTACTTTGTGTTAGGCATTAGAGATCTAATCAGTGGCCTTTTAAAAAGGACAAAGAATGAAAACACACATTTCTCCCTCTTGTTTCAATTGATTTAGGGAGCAACAGAGGCGGAGATCAAGCGTCAATACCGTAAACTTAGCAAGTTACACCATCCTGACAAAGAGGGCGGTGATGCTTCCATGTTCATGAAGATTGCTAAAGCTCACGCTGCGTAAGTAAAAAAAATTGGACTTTACCCACGTCTGGGTCCTGGTTCATTAAAGCTTACTATCAATATCAAGTGCAAAAGTTCATCGCAAATTTGTAAGCAGTCGATCCAATGCCCCAATTTCGGTATCTTTTGGTAGTTGGCGTACCTTTTGAGATTTGCCCTTTGAGAATTATAGCCATTATCACTCCTTCCAACATGTACATGTATATAGACAACATTTTATTTGATGACTGCTCATGGTTATGGTGATAGGAGGAGGATGACGAAGATGATGATGATGATGATGACGATGATGATGATGATGATGATGATATTCATGTAATGTAGGCACACATCAATCAAACATTGTATCTACATGTAGGTAATCTTCATATTAAATATTCAATAGAGTACCGTAGTGTGATGTCATCAATTTTTGCATTTTTCAGTGTTTTTATACCATATTTTGGTAGAGCATGATGAAAACCCCCCACAACCCAAATTCGATGAGAATCGGTCAGTGGGGGCCTGAAATATGACTTCATGAATACATAATTAACCCCATTGAAGTCAATGTATTCATTGACCGATTCTCACTGGGTCCCTGAAATATGACTTCATGAATACATAATTAACCCCATTGAAGTCAATGTATTCATTGACCGATTCTCACTAAATTAGGGTTTTGGATGGTTTTCATCATGCTCTACCAAAATATGGTATAAAAAACGCTGAAATGCATAAAAAAAATTGTGACATCACTTTGGTACTCTATATATACAATGTGTAACTTTTCCAAATTTTGCCAGTCTGATAGTGATTTATGTAGGTTAACAGACTTCTCTAAATTTTGCTGTAAATGTGATTGTGTTTTATGCAGGTTAACGGATGAAGAATCAAGAAGAAACTGGGAAGAGTATGGCAGCCCGGATGGTAGACAAGGTAATTCAGGAGACATCGGGGGAGCATTTCATGAAGCATTTTATCAGTGATTTTCAATGTCTAATTTGCTCTCAGCCAATCAGATGCAAGGATTTCCAGTAGTTTTGAAACACTGACAAAACCTTTGTGAAAAATGCTCTTCAGGAAAAAAAGTTTTCTTTGTGAAGAACCTCTAAGAGATTGTTGTATTCAGAACAAATGTGTGCAATGTAATATGGAAATTGATATACATGTACAGAGTGATACACAGAAGTTAAAACAATTCAATTATACATGAATGTGAAATGAAGATGATAAAATATGAATATATCATGGATGTGGAGATATCAATGTTACAGGCAATATAAAGATTATATTATACAACTCCCAAGAATGTTCTGTAATCTGATTGGTCCAAATTGGATCACATGATATTCAGCGAATCGCACTATTGCATCCAAAATGCACTATCCTGCACTCTGATACATTCCAAAAGTACTATCCTGCACTCTGACGTCAGAGTGCAGGATAATGCGAAGTCTGGAATTATCTAGAAATATCTAGAATTTAGATCAAATATAGCATTCGGGGCAACTCTGTAACATGGGGAAGGAGGGAGTTGTATAAAACAAACAATGCTCGCATTCTTGTGCATAGAGGACCTAAATAATGAACTCTGTGCTCGACTTGCCAAATGGATATACCGCACTCAGTCCTGCGGACCTCGGAGCGGTATATTCATTGGCTCTTCTCGCACATCGTTCATTATTTGGCCCTGCATGCACGCGCTTATGTGCATTAGTTGTATGCTATTGCATAAATTAGCATAATTAATTCAAATAAAATAAAATCTAATTTTCAGAAATATTATCCATACAGCCTTGTAAGTTGCATAGCATACTACTATCATGCCAATTTTCTTGGTGCTGGCACGATCAGCTGCCAATATTTCAAGGGGGATTGATTCACTCCCCCCCCCCCCCCCCCCCCGGCCTGCTAACACCCCCAAAAAAAGCTCTGTCTGGTTAGGGTTATTATGGGTTTGATTGTACATATTTATTTAGTCTATTTTATGTCTTTGATTCAGCCACAACGTTTGGTATTGCATTGCCAGCATGGATTGTGGATCAGAATAACTCTGTATGGGTAAGTCGAGACTTACAGATATTGAATACCTAACAATTTGTCAATATTGGGATAATTTTTTGGCAAGGTGAAGCAGAAATTATGGTTAAACATGGTAAACTTATTATCTTTTTGAAATTATGTTTCATTTTCCTTCATTGATTCTAGATATATCGTTTGTCCTTCAATTTTAGATTTTTTTTTTTTTTTTAATCCTTCCCAAAATTATTAAGTCTTGTGTTAAGGACAAGCAATTTTGATGAGGTACAGGTGTATCATTATTTTGATTTCAATGAGGAAAGAAATCCAGTGACATCAGAAATGAATTGCAGTTTGAATTTTTTTAAACTGATTGTTTCCTTCTCCAAATCCATTAGGGTTTTAACCCTATGGTTTCAACAAATATTCCATGTGCACTGTTGCAAAAAATAGATTCAGAGGTATTTGTAATTTGCTCTTTTTTACTTCTATTGTATGATATTGTGGGTAGGAATCATGTAATAGAAGTTGGGTTTTTTTCAGCCTTTAAGATAATTATCTTTACAGTTTTGCCTTTGATTTTGTGCTGCACTCAACCCAGGTGAGGTAAATGGGTACCGGTAGGAAGTAATTCCTCAAGAAGCTGTGTGCGCTGCGAACGCCTAGCTTAGCCGGGTAATATAGGAGCGCGCCTTGAGCACCTAACAAGGTGGATATGTGCGCAATATAAATACTGTATATTATTATTTCTAGGTGTTAGCTGCATATGGATTAGCATTCATGGTCTTCTTGCCTATTGCTGTGGTGAGTATATATAACAAGCCTTAAATTTCAATATTTTTAGGGCAAGATCTCCTTTAAAAAGGGCCCATTGTATATTTCAACATAAATGGATAAAAGAAGGGCTCAGCAATTCTCCAAGGCCAATCTAAAAGACATCCACAGGCATGGCCTTCGATGGCTTTTAAGCCCAGATATAACCAATCAGTAGACCTAACCACTATTGATGGAAGAAGGTTTCATGTTGTGATACCACATTTGGACAGCAATCCTTTCAAGTAGACCTAACCATTATTGATGGAAGAAGGTTTCATGTTGTGATACCACATTTGGACAGCAATCCTTTCAAGTAGATTTTTACCTATTTCCCCCCTCCCCCCCCCCCCCCCCCCGCTATTAAAAATGAATGTAAATGTGCACAAATTATTTTTTTATATCCAAGAACTAGATATGACTTTGAATATCACCAATAAAGCAACAACATTGCTGGTTTTCCCTCAGGTGCCAAAGACCCAGCTCCATTTATGTTGGTGATTATCTACACTAGCAACGAGTTCGATTTTGCTTTTATCAGGCATTCTCCAGTTACACTTTACACTCCATCCCTCTGAAATAGGAAAAAAAATTATCGGCCTGTAGTGCAAACTGAAGAAAAAGAAAACAATAGGTTGTGATTGATATATTTTTCTCATAAGGTAGAGAAGTTGGCCGAAAAGTGTCTAGGTTGATGGAATCGGTTATATGTAACCATTCTCCACGAAAAGAACTTTAATTCAGCAGGCCAGGTTTTCTGTACTTAGCTAAAATAGTAATATGGATTCCAAAAATTGAAAAAAAATGAAAATTTGCTGTAAGAGTTACTACATTATGATATTTTGTCATAATTTGAATTTACAAAGTTGAACCAAACATCAGATATGAACAGGGTTACTTTGACAACATTTTATCATTTTTATTTTTGACTGCTGGAAATATAACCCAATTTGCACAGTGCATGTTCCATGCTTGATTGAACCCAAACTTCAAATCACATTTTCTCCTTATTCTTTGAAGCTCTCACTGAAAAAAAAAAGTGAAATTATTCTTCATTAAATCAAATACATTTTGTGGGTAATTGTTAATCAAATTTGACATGCTGTTCATGTATATCAAGCTATATATCATTTTGAGACTTTGGATATGCTTATTTAACTCAATTAAAAAAAAGTCATTTTGGGGCAACTTTTACAGGTTTTGAGATTGATGGTTACATCTGTATGAATTAATGTACCAGTAAGAATTATAAGAATATTGAGTTCACTTGATTATAACTTGATTGTTTGTGTTTTCTTATCAGGGTACATGGTGGTACCGCTCCATCCGTTATACTGCAGTTGAGATCCTCATAGACACCACACAGCTATTCATGCACTTTCTTTACAAGACCCCCTGTATGAACCTCAAACGTGAGTAATAATAATGATAATAATATATGAATTCATAGGCCCATATTCTGAAGTCAGGTTTAACTTAGACCACGGTATAACTCTGCTAAAATTATGGGGAGCCAAAATTCAAACATTCTCTTTATATTGTATATTTCTTTTGTTTACTATTGTAATTCCTTTTGCTTTCATAATGAAGAAAAATACTTCAGTTATCATTCCCAGACAATTATGAACAATTTGGGTGTCATATGAGTTAATGAATGGAATGTGTACTGTTAGGGATTTGCACCCCAATTGGCTCTCCATAGTTAAAGCACAACTTTAAACTAGAGTTCAGAATACAGGCCATTGAGTGTAGAAACTATTCACTAAAGTATATATTCTACTGCACTTCTTATGACTCTTAAAATGCTTGTTATTAATTAAATAGATGTGTTTTGAGGATTGATTTAAAGTTGTTTATTGGTGGTGTTGTAACATGGTGCTAGGCCCTGTAACATAAAAATATATAATCAATTGTACGAGAGATGATGCTGCTCAGTGGATAAGTCTCCTGACTTTTAACCCCAAGGTCAGAGGTTCAAATCTCACCACAACACTTGCATACTTTGGCAAGGCATTTATGTACAAATGCGTCTCTCCACTTTTGCAATTTATAGTTTTAAATACTTGAGAGATTGTTTTATAGCTTTATCAATGAAAATTTGAAGTGCAATATGGTTGCCCTTACTGTTTTGAAACAGTCCATACAGTGGGTAACTTCTTAGAAATTGAAAATGCCGCTTTTAGTTGATAACACTCAGTGACACTTTCCCATTGTATTTCATACATGCTTGGAGAATGTCTTGGAATGAATGGAATGAAAATTCAAATCATAATTCATTTCCAATTCATAAAAAGTAATTAAATGTACAAACAAATTCATAATTGAATTGGAGTTGGCAAATAGTTATAACAATAATAGAGTTTTTTAAAAATGAATTGAAAAAGGGCAAGCAATGAAAAGGTAATGAGATGCCTTGTTAAAGTGAACATACCCAAATGTATAATTGGTATTAAAGTTAACAAGTGTTTCCATGTTGACCTATTACAGGTGCCTTGATGATTCTTTCTGGATCATTTGAGTTTGAGAAGAGTCATAACAGTCAGGTCGTTAACAGACCAAGCGATAACGAAGAGCTCCCTCCGGTGAGTAATATGTGCCAATCTCCTTTTTTTTTTAGTTTGATTCACTTTGATGCTCCCTTATTGCTTTTATCTATTTTGCTTAAACTGGAGAAAGGAACCTGTTAATCACTGGGGACAATGAATTAAAGCCCTTTTTGATCAGCTTTTATTCCTCAAATTGGCAACATTGATTATTTGAGATTTCATCCGTTACAGTATGTACAAAATTGTAGTCCCACATGTAGACTATCATGTTTGGTAGATTGAATGTGAAACTGAAAATAATCTGCCAGATAGAAGAAAGAAGGAATATTCTTCATTTTCTTGATAGTTTCCAACTAAATCAAAACAACTTAAAGGAAATTTGGATATTGATGGGCATTTCATGGATGTAAAGTTGTAAAATTTGAAATTTAAATAACTTTTGGGGACGGTTCCTCCTTCTGGTCAAACGGTTGGCAAATAGGAAAACATTTATTTTTTATAACGGTCGTTGGAATGATGTTTAGATGTTTTGCCTCTGCATGGATTAGATGTTCATATGGAACATAATTTATTTTGTATTTTTATAGTCTCCATTAAATCTAGAAATTTTCTTTCTGTCTATTTCCTTTTCAGCTTGTGAGGGAGTTTTCCAATGATATCGGTCTGAAGAACAAGGAGCGTCCATTCTGTTTTCCTTACAGTGTCAAGGTCAGGACATTGATATACGCTCACCTTGCTAGATCGGATCTACCTCCTAAAACTCTGGATGTAGGTGAGTATCATTGGGTGCGTTGAGGCTTCCTTTGTGAACGCAGAATGAGCATTATAAAATGCTTATTGTAAATGCACCTACTGTATAGTTTTCACCATTTTTTTTATGTACCCCCTAAAATGCTGGATGTCGGTTCATTTAGGCTTCATTTATGAACATTTTAAAAGTCTTATTGTAAATGCACCTTCTGTATTTCTCTGCTTTTATCGATCTACCCCCTACATGTAACTCTGTATGTAGGTGAGGTGAAGGCAGAATGAGTATTTTCAAATGTTCATGGAACACACATTTCTACAGTGAACTGTTAATGATTCTCATTAGAGGCAGATTCCGGCTAGCTGTACTTACAATGCTACATTGCCTGGGAAGAGAGGTCAAGTTGAAGCGGACGCTGTTTTGATAAGAGTAGTGGGGTTACATGTACATTGCGATCTCTATCAAACCAGGAAATGGTCTGATTTCATATATCTTAAATACAGGGGTGTGAGAGTTCAGATTTTTAGCTGATTTGAGATTTTTTTTTCAGCTTTATTTCAGCTTATTTTGGGCTTTCTTCTGTAGAAAAAGCATAAAAGCTCTTTCTATTTCAGACTTTCTCAACACTCTTCAGCTTTGTTCAGATCTTTATTTGCTACCACTCACACCCCTGTACATATTTTATTTATCAATTTAAATACACAAGACCCCGAAGAATTGGTGTGGGTTTTTTTTCCTACTTACTTTTTTGTCTTTGGTTACCTGCTTGTAGATGTAGCATGGATTGATTTTAGCTAATAAGACATATAATAAAAAAGTATTGCTTTCATTTTTTAACTATTCTTGACCTCACAATACCTTTCTTGCAATAAACCTCTTGTAGATCTTCCATTGATTGTTTGTTTTTAATCACAAGACCCTGAAATATTAACTATCCTTCCTTGTTCTTTATTATTTCTGATATTACAATTACTGATTTAATCTATCAAGAGTAATGTAAGCCAATTCGTTTTCATCAGCATTATACACATTTTCATCATATGATTGTTGTTAATTTCTCCATTTGTGTTTAGATCGTCTTTTTGTCGTGAAGAAATGCCCTCAGCTTATTCAAGAGATGGTCAACACAGCAGCACAGCTTATTTTCTGGCACAAAATAAACAAAGGAAATCGTAAGTTCTAAATACTGTCCCTACTTCTTTCCGGTTGAGAAAGTGAGGTCGTTTTTCATGAAACTAACGTTAATGCAAGTTTATTTGCCCACCCACCATTGTGCATTTATTCAACGAGATCTGGAGGGTGTTTCATAAAGCTGTTTGTCAGGTACAAGTGACTTTACGAATGGCTGGTGATTCTTTCTTAGGAGCTAAATCCACACCAATTTGGTGTGCATAATTCGCCTCAAGAAAGGATCACCAGCCTTTCGTAGAATCACTCGTAACTTACGAACGGCTTTATGAAACACCCACCAAGGGAGATCTATACTGAGGCTATTTTCCCTTGCTTCTATCCATCCTAAATTAGCTTTTATAATGCTTTCCATAGGAATGCATTTGGTGCTTATTTGAAATTAAGGTGTATTTTCACAAAGCCAAGGATCCTATCACACAAAGCTTATCAAGTGATTATGCATCTGATATGATCACACATATTGATCAATTATTACCTGGGGAAAAATCAGCCTAAACAATAATGACTACATTTTGTGTAAAGGGGCAATGTGATATAACCATGGAAAGCATGGTTCATGTGCTTTGTGACATGAAGGTATGTAATCAATCACAAATAGCAAAGGTTAAACAGGATCATTGTCCACATACAATTCATTCATAAGACGACGGTGTCTGGTGATTGTACCAGATAACATTGTAACAAACACATTAAATAAAAGAGCCATGGCACTGGTTACATAAAATACATATTCTCATTCATTTAATTTTTATTGTGGTTATAGCTTTCAAAGAGCCGAGGCTTGAAACGATAGAACATAATGAAGCTGAGTCCAATGATTTTTCAGTCTACACGAGATATCATTGAAACAGACCTAGTTGATACAAGAATAATCACACTGGTTAAAGCGAATGTATTCTCATTCATTTATTCTTTTTTATTGTTGTTTTAGCTTCTAAAGAGCCGCGTCTTGAAACGATAGAACATATAATGAAGCTCAGTCCTATGATTGTCCAATCTACATGGGATAAGAGTCCACTTATGCAGCTTCCACACTTCACAGAAGAGACACTTAGACTGTGCCAGTCAAAAAGGGTAAGGTTTCACAAAAAAAGAAATACGAAGTGCCAAAATGTATTATGCTTTGAAAAAGTGGGCCTAGTTTTGTAATATAATTCAAATTATGGCTTAAAATATTTCTTTCTAACAATAGGTGTTGATAGTATAAATGGTGAATTACATCATTGTGTTTCCTGTATGTAACCTATTAATAAGAAAAGTGATTGTGAAGTTGATTTGGTTTGTCATATTCCATTGGTGTGTAAAACTACTCTTGATTATATGAAACAATTTCTGAATCACATGCAGTTGAATAATGGACCCCAAGATATGGATTTTCTTGAGAGTTTGGGAGAGTGAGAAGAGGTGTTGATGTTTTGTTTTTGATACAAAGAATGAAAGGTGCCAAGATTAAATGGTGTGAGAAGAATGAAATGGAATTGTTTTTTTTTTCTTATTCATTTTATTTTGAACTTGCTGAAATTCATATTTTGTTTTCAATTTCAGAGAAATGTCAAGAGTATATCACAGTTCATCAAGCTTAAAGACAGTGACAAAAGGTGAGTTTCCCTTAATCATCCCCCACCCCCTCCCATAAAAAAACAGAGGAGGAGGAAAATAAATTAGAGAAAAAAGAGAAAGAGAATAGAAAGAAATCAAATAAGTATTAACTAATTTCAATGCGTTACATTTGTAATTCATAAAGTAAATCCTTGCATTCTATAGGAGTGTGCACTAAAACTGTAGGTTTTCTCTACTCTGTCCTTAATTACATATGAGAATACCATCACACAATCATGTTAATATACTCCAGATCTAGGCAGAAAAATCTACAAATGCTATTTTGTGGATGTAGTCTTTTCAATGGCATATATCAACAGGGGTCTGTAAATTTGCCACTGTTTTGCTTCCTCCTTTTTTAATGCTTATTTGGTGACTGTTTTGCAGCTGCATTTCGAATGAAAAATATGGGCACAATCGTTTAATTATTACGCAATCATTTCCTTTCTAACGTACTAGTAGTTTAATGAGGCTTTGCTTTCAGGGAGATGACAAGCATTTGCTATGTAGGTTATAACAATTTTACTCAACACTGCTCATGTACCACTCAGTACAAATACCACAATAGTGCAGTACACTGAGGTGTACATGTGTATGAATTGGGGGAGGGGTTGAAAATAACCTACCAAAGTGCATCAGTAATATTCCCAAAATATTCCGGTATTGGTGATGTGAAAAGGCATTTATTAAACAACAAAGATACAAAACGTTTGTAAGCTGCTTGCAGATTAGTAACTTTGAAAAGAACTTTGAAAAGAGTCCCATGATGTATTACTCATATCAATCTGAAAATCCAAGCTCGTCAAATTTATTAAAATTTCTACAAGATTTATACTCCTGTACACTCGTAGCTTCCGAAGGAGATCTAACAAACACACTTTAGAACATGTACTGTAGTGATCAGACATAGATAACTCAATAACATCACTTCTTAAACATTTTGGTTCATAGTTTGTTAAAATAAGATCTACATCGTGAGCAGAAGAAGAAAAAACCCTCGTCAGTTTTGTAAGAAGTGTCTACAATTGAAAGATTCTATTATATTTAACCATTTCTTTGTCTGCCATGATTTACATCCCTTTAGTAAGCATATCCCAATTCCAATTCATGTCTGAGTACAATATAATTGGTTTTTAAATTGTTGATATTGCTCATGACATTTTCAAATGCTGCAAACGATTCTGCATTAGAGTTAAGCGGGCGATACCAACACACTATCATTAAAGACTTCTGATTGGCTCATTGCAAATCTATTACAATAATCCCAAGGGAGGAGTTTTCCATCAAATTGTCTCTTCTAACATAAGGAAAGTGATTCCTATATACACTAAAACACCTCCCCCCCCCAAAAAAAAAAAAAAAAAAATATGTTGTGAGACCTGATCTCAGAACAACATAGCCAGGGATTTGGATTCCAGCGTCATTTATGGCTGTATTCAGATGCGTTTCACTTAGAGTGGCAATATCGAGCCCAATGTTTAAGGTTGTAGATTTGACTTCATCAAAGTTTTTAAACAAAGATAGGCAATTCAAATGAGATGTTATTAAACCCCTTGCACTCAGAAACTCATCTGGTGCTATTTGAACCATATCATTTGGGTATAAAACATTCATGCTGATCTTCCTGGAGGCATATGAAGTAGCTAACATGAATGTAAACTATCAAATAATAGGATAACTTAAGATGGGAAAAATTACAATAAATATAGGTAATTACAAGCAAACAAAAGAATTAATAATAACTATAAGAGAATATCTTAATTTTTGATATTCTTAACAGTTTTGTGTGAGATATCAGGAAATATGTATGCAGAAGGGAAAGTCAGTTAGATGGGGCCGTAACAAAACTGAGTTTTGTTGCATCTAAGTCTGTAAGGCAAAGTATCACTCTGTTTGTTGTTTTTCCATTGGTAGCTTTGATTTTCGCTATCACCATGCCATCACAGGACCACGCTGCATCCATGTTAATTTTTCATTGCATAATTTAGAAGTTTTTTATTTGCTTTAGTTTAGTCCTGAATGACGAAATGAGTTTCTGTCAGGGCACGCCTTTGGGGGATCAGAGCATGTTGCGTTCGGTATGGGACGAATTCAAACCCCTCGTCCCATTTCTATTTCAATCCTATCATATTTTGCAGGTATATTCTTCGTCACCTAGATGAAAGGCAGTACCAAGATGTACTCAATGTCTGTGCTAGTCTACCACTCATAGATGCAGACCTCAAATTAGAAGGTACAAAAGGATTTAATTACCTCCATTTACAAATCTTGTCATTGTACTAAAGCTCATCTTCTTTTAAAAACAAAAGGACAATTGGAATGAAAGAATGACTTAATGTATATTTAATAGCTCTCATGTTAATCTTTATGTCACTCATGATTTTCGGTGAAATTCCATGACTTAATGAGATGAGTGTTATGTCTCATTTGTTATAACCCCTGTCTTAACAACACCCCACATTGAAAATTATGTTGTGTTTAATACCCAAAACAGAACTCCCTTTAGTTGTACAGGTGCATATATGTAGACTGTGTGACCAGGATTGACATGTCTTTTAGCCATGTGAAACGATGGACTAGCAAAATGAGTCTTTACCTTATTTGTGTAGGATACTAGTCATGTAGCATAATATCCTTTTCATGAAATTTGACATTTTAAGATATATTCAAAATATCTATGGTCATTCGCAGTTGTTGATGATGATGACAAGGCAACTATAACAGCCGGAGCCTTTGTCACTGCTACAGTAACACTCAGAAGAGATACGTTTACAGTAAGTACCAGTATTGTGATAAGAGCAGTAATGATTATTACAGAAATTTGTAGATATTTGACAACATTTGAAATCATTTGAAAACATTGTAATGATTTGCTTAATTGCTTTCTTCTTCTTTTTTCTTAATTGATGAATGTTAATTTCTGGATGTGACACTGAAATTCATAATTTCATTCTAATTTTACTCAGTATGGAACCCTCCACGCCTGTATATTTTGATTGAGGCGTGGGCGGAGTGACGTCACATCCGCTTAATGACGGCACTGACCTTAGTGCGATGAAAACAAAGTATAAGAAACACAATGAAATAATGTCAGAAACAGCACTGAAAATTTCAGGAAGATTCGTAAACTTCCAGATAACGAAATGGGTAAACTCAATCATCACGACATTCAGCACAAAGTATGAATGAGATGTTTGTGTATTATGCATTGTAGGCATGCCAAAACGCCGCGCTGCTGTACGGGTCGCTAACTTCATTGTTTTCAGCGACTGGTCAGTTGCTAGGGTTCGAGATTAAGAATGCTCGGCTGTTCGCCCCGGCATATTAATCATCTACACACCATCCTGTATTTAAATATCATTCCAAGACAATATTTTCTATAATTTCTTGTACAGTTACAATCAGATGGTGATATAGGCAGTAGTAACCTCGCGTTAGAAGCGGGAGGTGACACGGAAGATTTAAAAACAGAAGAAAAGGTGAGTGGATTCTGAGAAAGAATCGTAGTTCTCTAACCTCTCCATTTAATGTATGCAGGCTGTAGAAATGCTTTCCTGTTTGATTGTTTGTTTTTGCTTGTTTGTTTGTTTGTTTGTTTTTATGGTACTCACGCTAGTTATATGTAGAAAAAAGATGTAACTCTATTGTGATGATTATGATGATGATGATGTTGATGATTTAAAAAAAATTAGATCAAAATAATTTATTTTCACATTTCTAATAAACAAGATACAGTACATAGAGATCAAATCAATCAAATGACTTCATAAAAATTGAATAAAGTAAAAAAATGTATATTGTAAAATTTTGAAAAAATAACAAAATAAAGGGTAATGAATGGGATGTGAGAGAGGAGCAAAATGCCAATATACCTATCTAGGCTACTCCCTGATTAAAGGAGTATCCAACCCAAATAAAAACTTGTTTTTATAAGAAAAAGAAAAATCAGACAAGTTGATAGGTGAAAGTTTGAACAATATTGGACAAACAACAAGAAAGTTATGAATTTTTAAAAGTTGTAAATATTGGTAATCACTATACCCATGGAGACTTCAAATTGGCCGCATATGGGATGTCATAGTGATATAAGGCAAGGACTACTCTTCCATGTACTCCAATACATATTATGGCTAAAATGTCATTTTTTCCAAAGGTTTTATTTCAAGTTATATTTTTCGTTCATGAGGACATAAAACAATATACTACCTGGATTATATTTAGATTACTGCCCAAGGGGAATGGGTACTTAGGAGAAAACCACAAATCCCTGATAATAAAGTACATGGCCTATTGGAAAGTTGTCCTTGCCCCTTGTCATAATTTACTTACCCAGTTGCCAATTTGAAATCTACATTGTATTAGTGATCTCAATTTTAAAGCAGCTATAACTTTCTTATTGCTTGTCCGATTTCTTTCAAACTATCACCATTCTGTTTAAATTATTTTTCTCCTTCCCAACACAACATTTTATGGCCAAGGCTGGATTCCCCTTTAACATTTATTACTGAACATTTTGCAATCAACTTATTAGATTGCAAGAAACAAAGATTTCAAAATCAACCAAATCAGCAAGCTAGTAAACAGATAATGGTTATTTTCACAATCACAATTTCTGTGAAGAAAAATGAAGATGATCATTTCAGTTGCTTCATTTATCTGTAGAACATACAATGGTGCCCAGCTCCTTAAAGTTGGTCAAGATATGTATAATCAACATGTCAGTTACATGTAATATAGGATGTATTTAATTGGATATACAATCAGCATTATATATATCTACCTTCCAGTTTATGCCAAAGGTTGTCTAATGGCTATCATTAAAGTTATCATAATTAATTAATATTTTTGTTGTTGCTGTTGATAGTTACATGTAATATAGGATGTATTTAATATAACCTTGTATTGGATATACAATCAGCATTATATATATCTACCTTCCAGTTTGTGCCAAAGGTTTTCTAATGGCTATCATTAAAGTTATCATAATTAATCAATTAATATTTTTGTCGTTGCTGTTGACAGGATTCTCCATCTGTTAACAAAAACAAGCCAAAGGTATGGGAGAAGCAGCAGAAAAAGAAGAAAGGAAAAGGGGGTGGAGGAGGTAACAAACCAAAACCCAAGAAGCAACAACCTCAACAACAAAAGAAACCTGCCACAAAGCCTGCCACTCTTACAGCTAACAGCACCCCATCTAAAACCAGCACTAATGATGATAATCTAGAAGTCATACCTGTGAGTATACCAGTTCTTGCTTATTTAGTTCTTATTTGATGTGTTGATTATCTTTAAAGGTCAAGTCCACCCCAGCAAAACGTTGATATGAATAAATAGAGAAAAATCAAACTAGCAAAACACTGAAAATTTCATCAAAATCGGATGTAAAATAAGAAAGTTATGGCATTTTAAAGTTTCGCTTATTTTTCACAAAACAGTGATATGCACAACTCAGTGACATGCAAATGAGTCACTATTCCTTTTGTTTTTTATTGTTTGTATTATGCAATATTTCATTTTTACAGATATGACCATAGGGACTGACTTGACTGAATCATATAGTATTAAGCAATGTTAATATCACATGTTCAGGGAGGAATTGATCACTGTTTCACTTGACAATGAGGAGAAAATTAGAATATTTCATATAATAAAATAAAAAAGAAATAGTGAGTGGATGACGTCATCAGTCTCCTCATTTGTATACCAACCAGGATGTGCATATAATGTTTTGTGAAATTAAGTAAAACTTTAAAATGTCATAACTTTCTTATTTTACATCCGATTTTGATGAAATTTTCATTGTTATGCTTGTTGGATTTTTTTCTTTTTAATCAAATAAATTTCTTGTTGGGGTGGACTTGTCCTTTAACTATTCCTCCTCGTGAGTGTCTGAAACTTTTATCTTACTTATTTGAACTAATGAACTAGGAAGTTAATTCATTTAACATTTTCATTTGACAAGATGTCACATCAGACAACTTTCCTTGTTTATGATTGAGTGAGAAGTACTGGGGAGCGTTTCATCAATATTTTTATCCGACAAGTTGTCAGATCTGACATCTTGCCCTGATTTTGATTGGTCGAGAGGCACTGTTCCCATGGTAACTGTTGGATAAAATGTCCGACAAGTCCTTTCATGAAACGCCCCCCAGGTGTCCGTCTGTTACCATGGTAAATGTCGGATAAGGACAGCTTGTCATTGCAGACAACTTCCATGAAATCATCCCCTGGGCCCTGTAGCCTTAGTGTAGATCATTGAGCTGATTTCGACATTTGATTGTATTGGATATGATCAGTTGTAAAAATCAACCCCAGGATAAATCGCTCGGCTTTATGTTAGGGAGCCCTGGGTAAGCAGAGGCAAGCCAGTTTCAGTCTGTTTTTATTATAGGATATCGTGTCACATTAAAACTGCCTAGGGATATTTTATATGCTTCTGTTTCTCATCTTACATTGTTGTTTAGGTGGACCAGGATGATGAGAATGGCAGTGGTGTTGATAGTGATGAGGAGATTAGCCAAAACTCAGCTAGGTAAGTTAAACCAAGGGAGGTTATCAATAATGTGGGTTTTCAGTCGCAGATTTGCTCTCAGCCAATCAGACACGGGGATTTCAGTAGCTTTTAACATTTATTAGTGATGATTGCTGACATGACACTTTATGAAATGCACTTTGATATGCTTTTCTTTTTTTCTTGACAAGACATAGGTTAATGTGCAATTCCACATTGGTAGTGTAATTGGCTGTTCTATAGATTGCCATCCTTCTTAATGAAATCAAATGTCAATAAATAAATACACAAATTCTATGTGGCCTTTCTGAAGAATTTTATTTCAATTTTTTGTTGGTTTCAGAGATTTTAAGAAATAAATATATAGCTATCCATGTACATATTTTAACTTGACTTTGATGTTTTTTAAAATCAAGCTCACAATATTAACCATATTTATTCACATTGTGCTACACTCAACCCAGATGTGGAAAAAGGGGCCCTGGCAAGATTCTATTCCGTGAACCACAGAAGCTTCTCTTGATAGTCGGAGCAATTGCTGCATTATTCTACAGCACTCAAGCGCTTTATCAGCAATTATTATGATCATGATCATCACCATCATGATGAGCATGATGATGAAGATTTTTTTTTTTTTTTTCATATTATTTTTGACCTGATGATTATTTTTCAGTGATGAAGAAGGAGTGGAGGATGCAGGGGAAGATGAGGAGGAGTGGGATGAACTCCAATCAACCTTGACGAGGAAAGAGAAAGTCCTAGAAGGCATCACTAAAGAATCTCATGAAGTTCATTCGCCTTATTTCCCCGAGGTGAAGCACGAGTGGTGGTGGGTGTATATAGCCGATAGGAAATCACACAAGCTCATTACATCAACCGCAATGGTCTATGATCTCAAAGATAAGAAAGAGGTGAATATATCTCGTGTCTTTTTATTTTCTGTGTCTAGTTGCATTTCTCGTTCACTTGCATTTTCCTGTCTCTTTTCTTCTTTTTGTCTCCCCTGAATAAAGTTTGGCAGAGAATTAGTAACACCTTTTCCTGTTGGTTTGTTAGTCTGTTGGTCTGTTTTAAAACTGTTAGAGTTTTCTTCACCTTGCTCATTGGGTAATACCACACATGTGTTCATGAGAATCATTAGGTCAAAGGTCATCTAGGCGTCAAAAAATCATATTGCATAGTTTATTGATCACGAAATCAGGCGAGACTCGTTCATGAACCACCTTGTTTTTCTTGCATTTATCTTTTTTCTTACATTTTCCTGTCTCTTTTTTATAATCTCATTCTTTGTCTTATATCCAGTTACCTCTGATTCACTTTTGTCCGATTCTCCTTAATTGTGTCTTGTTGTCTTTCCATTTTATGTTTTTCCTCGATATTTATTATCCCCAATATGACTAAGTTGAAAAGGCAGGTGACGCTGCCTACTTCGAACCTCTGACGACCACTTTAATCTAGGGAGTGTTTCATGAAAGGACTTGTCAGACATTTTATCTGACAGTTACCATAGTAACAATCCTCAGCCAATCAAAATGAAGGAAAGTTGTCAGCTCTGACAACTTGTCGGACAAAAATGTCAATGAAACGCTCCCCTGTTTGACTTCGATGATGTATAGATTTTTGCATATTCTGGTGTTGAAAATGTTTGGAATCGGGTGATTCTTCAGCTTATCGGGCAGTGCAATGGAAAATTAAAAATGCATGCAGCATAAAATTGGTCAAATATTGAACATCGAATATTGAATATTGAAAATTTAAGCATATTTGTGTGAGTTGTCTAATCACTTGTAACCCGTTTGATTTTCGTCTGTCTTGCATTGATAGGTTCAACTGCAATTTCGAGCCCCGTCCAAGGGTAACTACCAGTTCTCTCTGTGTGTTCGTTCTGACTCCTACTTGGACCTAGATTTCATAAAATCAATCAAGGTAGGCCAATTTAAAAAAAAAACAGTGGATTAAAGGACAAGTTCACCCCCACAAAATGTTGATTTGAATAAAAAAAGAAAAATCCAACAAGCATAACAATAAAAAGTTCATCAAAATTGGATGTAAAATAAGAAAGTTATGACCTTTTAAAGTTTCGCTTAATTTCACAAAACAGTTATATGCACATCCTGGTCAGTATGCAAATGAGGAGACTGATGACATCCACTCACTATTTCTTTTGAATTTTATTATATGAAATGTGAAATATTCTAATTTTCTCATTGTCAAGTGAAACAACGATTAAATCCTCCCGGGACATGTGGAATTAGCATTGTTTAATCCTGTATGGTTCAGTAAAGTTGGTCCTTATTGTCAAATCTCTAAAAAAATGAAATATTGTATAATTCAAACAATAAAAAACAAAAGAAATAGTGAGAGAGGGACATCATCGTCTGCCTCATTTGCATGTCACTGAGTTGTGCATATCACTCTTTTGTGAACAATAAGTGAAACTTTAAAATGTCATAACTTTCTTATTTTACACCCAATTTTGATGAAATTTTCAGCGTTATGCTAGTTTGATTATTCCCTTTTTATTGAAATCAACATTTTCCTGGGGTGGACTTGAGCTTTAACCCTTTGATTACTGAATTTTGTCATTTATGTTAGCTAGTTACAGGGATCACCAGTGTTAGAAGCAACTATTAGTCATGATCACTGCTACATTGTTTTTTCTTTTTCTCCTGTAATATATAGTACATGGTGTGTAATTTCTCCAATGAGGGAATTGCCTGGCTTTTGATGATACTTTGTTTATTTTTCGGGCCTCTTTGTACAGTTGAATCCCAAGCAGATTTACTGGACAATCTTTTGATAATTATTATTATTGGTGGTCATATATCATTATTGCTGCTAATAATACATATTTACACTTACAAATATGTGGTAGTCATTTTGTTGGATTCCCTTAAAGTCACTACAACTAGAATTTCATAATTAAAGGGGAATCCAGCCTTGGCCATAAAATGTTGTGTTGGGAAGGAGAAAAATAAATTAAACAGAATGGTGAAAGTTTGAAAAAATCAGACAAGCAATAAGAAAGTAATAGCTGCTTTAGAATTGAGATCACTAATACAATGTAGATCTCAAATTGGCAACTGGGTAAGTAAATTATGACAAGGGGCAAGGACAACTTTCCAATAGGCCATGTACTTTATTATGAGGGATTTGTGGTTTTCTCCTAAGTACCCATTCCCCTGGGACAGTAATTTAAATATAACCCAGGTAGTATATTATTTTATGTCCTCATGAAAGAAAAATATAATTTGAAATAAAACTTTTGGGAAAAATGACATTTTAGCCATATGTATTGGAGTACATGGAAGAGTAGTCCTTGCCTTACATCACTATGACATCACATATGCGGCCAATTTGAAGTCTCCGTGAGTATAGTGATTACCAATATTTACAACTTTTAAAAATTCATAACTTTCTTGTTGTTTGTCCAATATTGTTCAAACTTTCACCTATCAACTTGTCTGATTTTTCTTTTCCTTATAAAAACAAGTTTTTATTTGGGTTGGATTCCCCTTTAAAGAAACCATTTTCTCTGACTCTTTATTGTTGGTCATTTTGTTTGATTTTGTAGAATTACCACAATTAGAATTTTATATTTAAAAAAACAATCCCTCTGCCTCATTTTCCGCTAGGTCGATGTGAAGGAAGCTAAGAAGATTGAAGACCACCATCCTCAATGGGATATCACTGATGACGAGAAGGAGGACGAAGCGGAGGACAGCGCCGTCTCTGATTACACCACGGACGATGAAGAAAGCGATGACGAATAGACTCAAGGAACTCTCAACATGGTTTTTATGATCAGTCCTGAAGTGCCGCATTGCATTCTTCCTGATTGTAATCCTCTCCAAATGAAAGGTTTATTATCACTCCTGGGGTCCGTTGCAGAAAGAGTTGCGTTTAAACGCAAGTCAATAAATCAATCGCAAGTCTCAAATGCGCGCTGTTGATTGGTTGAAAATCAAGTTGTGCATGATTTTTAGAGTTGCGATTGATTGCAACTCTTTCTGCAACGGGCCCCTGGGGTCATTTTCATAAAGACGTACTATTACGGATTTGATTAGATTTTATTCATTTATTTATTCATGGTAGTAGCTCTATTTAGCTGCTAGACTGTTTTACAATGGAGCCATGGTAACATAGCCATTTTGGTAACTACCAGGAAATCTTGAGTTTTGATTGATGCCTAGCTTTCTCACCATGGTATTTACCATAATGGTAAGTCTTTTCTGAAATTGGCCCCAAGAAGCGACCTTGCATTCTGACTGATTTGGATTCTCTCTGAACTAAAGATAGTGTATTATTCCTAGAACTGTTTCATAAAGATGTACCGTTATGGTTTTGAGTGGATTTGATACATTTATTTATTCATGGTAGTACCCCTATTCAGCTATGAGGCTGTTTTACAATGGAGCCATGGTAACCGTGCTATATTGGTAACTTCCCAGGAAGCCATGATTTTGATTGGCTGCCGAGTTCTGTTACTATGGTTGTAACCACGATGGTAAGTCTTTACGAAATTAGTCTCCAAAATGTTCTATTATGCTCTATTATTCTTCCTGACTTGAATTCTCTCCGAACTAAAAAGGGTTAATTACTTCATAAAGACTTTGATCATGTCAACCTTGCCGTTGTGATAACCACCATGGAAGCCTTGATGTTGATTGGCTGCTGAGCCCTGTTACCATGGTAACTTTTCTTTCAAATTGGCCTCCAAGATGCCACCTTAGGTTTCCCTGATATAAATGCACTCCAAACTGATGAGGATGTATAATCACAGGGAATAATTTTCCTAGTATCGCATTGCAATTTGCTCCACATTTTTTAAAGACTGCTACACATAAATTCTTTTGTATAACATATTTTTACATAGGACTGTACATTACTTAGTTGAGAGCTTTTCTCTTGTGACCAAAAATGCTATTCAAATTTGCCAAACAAAATTATTACCTGAATCAGTTGTAAGATTGCACTGTTACATGTTTGTTGAGGATTGGGGCCAGTGCATAATTTTTACTATGTCCGCACTAGAGAGACGGTTTAATGTCGGTCAAAGGATGTCAAATTACCTATTGGTTTTAAAAGCTATTATGAATGAATTTTTTTGAACTTCGGATTCTTGCTGAACAAGAACTAAAATGCCCTCATTTTGGCCGAAGATTGTTATGAATAACATTTTCACCTCTCTGTCTCCCCCGACAAGATAGCGTTTATTTCAAGTCATAAGATGTGCTTACGATTCACAGTAAATAGGTTCTCTATCAAATATTTATGAAAGATGAACAACCATACACATGTTGTTCATTCTTCATATGGTTCAATGTCCCATACACTTCAGCCAAGGATCATTTGAAATTTGATTATTAAGTAAATTTTAACTATTGCTTCAATTTTTGGAACATAATGTGGAAAATGAAGAGTGAAAAGGTAAAAAAGAAAATCTATTTATGTGCAGCATTTTATTGAGCTTTCTTTAAAAAGTCCAATAAGTTAGTGATTGATTCACATTTTGTTTTTTATACCAAAATGGAGTTGCTAATACCTTGTTTAATTGATGATTTGAATGGAACACTTTGTTCTCGTGATTGCACTAGATTTGTGTCACTCATTTTTCCTCTTTTTGTTTTCCTTTGTTAATTCTTCTTGTATTTCAATATTTCAATGGATTATATATCACTTTATTGTTCATTTTTGTTTTTCAGTAATTAAGAATTTAAGTTATTGTTACTATGTCTCTACACTGAATAAATTTATTGATAGTATCGATAAGATGGTAACTCATTTATGAGAATTATGCATGCAAGGTTGCTTCCAAAATATTTCTACTCCTAAAAGTCAAATTCCAGAGAAATAGTTGTAATTTTAAGCTAAAGATTTTGTAGGTAAAGTTAAAGGATTTTTTTATCCTTATCTCTCAATCAGGGGGAGTAATGTTGTCATTATTTTGTTTGGTAGAGATTATCATACTTGCTACTTGTTTGCTTGATTTTAGTGATTTAACATATATGTAATCATTGTTGTGTAGGTGCATCTGAATGAAAGTGCATTATTTATGAGGTTTTTTTTTTGTGAAATCAAATCTTTTTATCCTGTTTATATTATGTGGGATCTTCCTACTCTAAAGATTTCTAAGGTCATAATGCTTATAGAGCTGGGCCTGTGATTTTTTGAGAGACATGGCAGTGGGCTTGTAAAGGGGTTTCAAGTCTTGTTTGGGAACTAGGCATGAATTATATTCTAAGGGACCACGAGCACAACATGCTTGAAGTGAAACACTAGATAATTAATAGATGAAATCTACTTCACTTGATGAATCAAGAATTTTATAGTTGATAAAATTATATTCACATTCGCACGGTTTCAACCTGAACTGCGAAACAAACTTTTGATTTCATAAAACAGAGACGAATCCCATGAAAGATTCATCCAGAAATGATATAATGAAAAATACAGATGAAATGTTTAAAGATTATATTTGAAATTATTGTCATATAAAATCAGATATTAAAGGGAATAGGCATCAGGGTCCCGCCTTACAAAGAGTTACGATTGATCAGATCATCTTAAACTTTATGGAAATCCAACAATGTCATCATTTTTTCTCCAGGAAATTTACATGTTGTCCTTTGTAAACAAAAAGAAGCACACTGAATTTTCAAGAAAACAATGAATGTATGATTTTACATCACATCTAGAAAATATTTTGAATAAAAAAACATGCATTATAGATGTTGACGTTGCTGGCTTTCCATAGTTGTGGTTGATCGGATCAATCATAACTCTTTGTAAGACAGGGTCCAGAGCATTAGAAGTTTTCCCTTCCATGTCCAAATATGTCCACAATAAAAATCGGTTTCAATATCCGCCAAGGACCATATCTGTTCAATAAATATGCAAACCAAATTAGTATTTGTCTTTTTGATATACAATGCTGTAGACATGTACAAATTATTCAAAGTATCCAAGTAAGGCCTACAAAAAGAAGAAGTGCAGTTGTGACCGTTGTTTATTAAGTATGTAAAACAAGCCCAGCTCTACAAGTATCCAGCATTCGATTATGAAGATGATATATACACTGTATATACATTGACATTGTACATAGTGCATTCTCTTATCTCAGAAAATTTATATCTCTGTTCAAGCAGTAATTATGTTTCATATTTTTTCTATGTCTGAAGGCATGTTTTGTTGCACCAACAGGGACTGTATCACAAAACTTAACCTTTGATCGTATTGTTGATTTGTATGATTGATTGTACACAATGATCAATGCAATCAAGTGTAAAATTGCCCTTAGAATCAATCCCTAAGCTTTGTGTAACAGGGCCCATGAAGAATTATCCACTGCATATATCACAAATGTTACTGTTTTGTGTTCAGTCACTACAATATATTACAGAGCTATTTTTCTTTGTGTTGTTGTCTCTCCATATCTTTCCTCTTGCATCTTATGGAATAGATCATAAAATGACAGCATGGTCATTGTGAGCATTTACATATATAATTTTTTTTTTCAGATGTTTCATGATCTATTTGATTCTATGCTATCATTATTAAATAGGTGATTTCTAATCATCATGTATCCTTTTTATGTTACTATGATCAAATTGATTGAACTGTGAATGAAAACATGGAAATAACTCCTTAAAGAATAATGTTTGATTATACAAACATGCACTAATAATATGTATTGTTTTTCAGAAATCTTTTTTTAAATCTAGTCTCTAGTTTTGGATTAGCAATGATATTCAATGTTAACATTATATTTTGTTTGCTTTGTTTTTGTTTCATGAATACTGGTCATTGTGCATTTGTATGACTTCCACAAATTTCAAAAAGTAAAATGTAAAGTATTACCTCAAAATTCATATTTATTGCTTGTTCAAATTTTCTTATATCTTGTTGAGTCTTATTTTGGCAAGTATGCTTTTGTTATGTTTTCTGGATTTCATTTAAAACTTTGGGGGATAAGAGAAGGAATTTCAAATGGCTGTATTAAGTTTTTTTTTTAATAACTGTATGCAATATCAACTAACCTCTATATGATTACATAAGTGTAATCACACTAGAAGTATGCATTATAAATTATCATAAACTTTTTCCCTCGGTTCTATGAGATGTACAATAAGGTAATGCACACATACAGATGTACCTCCAGACTATAAATTGGTAATAAATTTGCACCATTACAATTTATCCCCCTCCTATTTTCATGATTTTTCTGATGGCATTTACTTGTACCTGTCAGTTGGTATTGCTTTATTATCATGATGATTATGATATGTATTTGTGGACTGCCTACTCTATTTCTCTTTGTCTATCTGACTGATTAAATGTTATGAATGCATCGATCCACTTCACTTCAGTGTCTTATTATTTGTTATAAAACACGGGGCATGGATGGGGATGATGGTTGAAGTGGTAGTACAGTGATAATGGTTAACTGATGGTGATGATGGTGATGATGATGATAATGGATATGATGATGATGATGATGATGATGGTGATGATGATCATCATCACCACCACCACCATCTTAAATCATCATCATCACCATCATCATTGATGATGGTGATGATGATGATACATGATGATGGTGATGATGATTTAAGATGGTGGTGGTGGTGATAAAAATGGTGGATATTAATAAGAATGATGGTGGTGGTGATCATGGTTGATGGTGTTGGTGGTGATGATGATGATGAGAATGGGGATGCTGATGATGGTGGTGGCGGTGATTATTGATAACATTACGATAAATGAAAGACGTGAAAAAGTGATTGGGTTGTTTAGCTACATAATAATGGAATGGATCGGGAGAGGTCGATGAGAGCAAGAATGGGAATTCGATAAAAAAAAGCTGAGTACGTGATACCCCCCCCAAAAAAAAAAAAAAATAGAGAGGAATGTAGTTGAAGGGCGAATTAACCCTGACGAAAAGTTTTTTTGTAAGAATTAAGGCACGAGAAAAAATTATCAAAAATATCGGTGAAAGTTTGAGGAAAATCTATCAAAGATCAAGAAAGTAATTGGATTTTTTTTTTTTTTATTTGTGACGTCATTTACGAGCAGCTGACCTGTATAGAAATGTAATTAAGGCCCTCATAATTTAAAGGTTCATGCATCAGTCACGGTGGCGACTATAATTTTTTTTTTTTCAGGAGCGAGAGAAACTATTCGTTTGTCGATACTTTTATACTTAAAGTACAATCCCAAAACCATTTTATGTTATTGATATTTTCCTCGAACTTTCACCAACATTTTTTATTATTAATAGGCCTATATTCTGTTATATTCACAATAAGCTTATCATCAGGGAAAACTTACAAGCTCAGTCTGTGAAAGCCTTTCGTCTTTCATTTTGAATTGTAAATTGAGTCTGAGACTATGTTTTAAAAAATGCAAGTGAAGAAAAAAGACAAACATTGGCCAAGAGCTAGCATGGGAACATAAGGGGAACATTACGGGGGTTGTAATTACTGTTTAGCTCAAGGTTTAGCTAATATATACGGTACGCGCTTTCATATCTCGCCTACTGTCAAGTCGTTTATTATAATTTGTTTTTGAAAAAGTATATTTTATTCTTTTATCAGATTAAAGTAGCTTTTTAAACTTATAAAAAACAAAAATTATAAATGATTAAAGCAATGTGTAATTGAATTTTTGTAGTGCAATTAGTGATATTGATTACTTTCATATTTGATAAGAAATAAATAATAAAAACGGCTGTTTGAATTTACTTGGTTACGATTGGTAGCAACGAAAATGGCAGCGTACGGGACGAAGAAAAAGGAGTAAAACAAAGCTGTAAATACATTCCAAAAAACAATTATTTATATGAAGAAAGGTTGAAAATGGATGGAGATATAGCTGGTGTGAGGATCATACCTCCAGTTATTGAATTTTTGGATGCAGAAGCAAACACCGTGCATTGCCAGACTGTGACTGTTCAAAATATCAGCAAATGCAGCAGACAGATCAAGTTCCACGGACCCAGCACAAATGTAAGCCAGCGCCGTAGGCGTAGAAACGTACGATGAGCCGATGGCAGTGACGAGATGATGGGGCGGGGGTCTCTGGCTCTGCTCGGATTGAGCCGGATGTGAAGCCAAGAATCCTTTCTCCCACCCAAATTGGTCTTAAAATTAAACATGCATTTATTCATTATTCAATTTCATATGAACATTGATCTATAGTATAAATAATCTAGACTCAATAAAATTTTTAAGGAAAATCTGAATCATAGTCATAGACCAGTCAAGTCAAGTAAGTCATGACATGATCAGTCTGACTTTGCCTTTATTAATTAGATTTCTTACAAGTTAAGTTTTAATGTTGGCGCAGATCGACTACAGTATTGAGTTTGAAAAATTTTGTGCCAAATATTTCATTCTCAATTTTACTGGGTTTTAAGTTATTAATTTAAATAAGGCTTCCTTAGTTTAATTATGATGGGGTGACCATAATTTGCGCACATGATTTTAAAAATTATCATGAAGTTGATTTTCAATCAAAAATTTCTCAGTTCACACAAAATCATATTCATAAATACCAGACCGAAGGCAAGATCCCAAAGTCAAATTCGCTTGACAGAATTATAAATTAGGTCAAGGGTTTCGCTCGTATTGTGATCTCAAAATTCTTTGCCTTTGGCAATCGACTCATGCGCGCTCGGCTGAAAGAGTGTGACCTTAATTTGCGCACGATCGTTTTGCGAAGCAAGATGATTATATCAGATGGAGGTTAAAATGCCATAAATTTGGTTGGTAAACATTTTTTACTTACTTATTTGGAGACCTCTGCTTGCAAACTGGCAATTTCTTGATGCTTGTCGAGAAGATTGGATTTTCTCGGAGCGGAAGCTAAAGGTAAAAAACTCACTGATGTTTTGCCAAGTATTTTCACGATTTGAGACCTTACCTGCAAGAAAATTACCATACTGAGTAATTTTGGGTCGCTTTTTCTGTTGGTGATATCAGTTTTTTAAGATATTAATTAGATAAAGAGATATTTGACCGTGCGCAAAATTAGGTAAAGCGCGAATTAAGTTCACACCACCATACTAGGTTGTTGGCATGTTGCATGACATGACTGAAATTCAATATTTTTCTACCATTTTGACTTTGATTTTTCAATGAATATCTGTCCATGTATTGCACCTGAACTTCAATATTTTTCTTCCATTTTTTACTTGGATTTGTTAATGAATGTCTGTCCATGTGTTGCAGGTGTAAATCATTGCAGGTTTTCTTTATCAAATCGCACCCCTGTACACGTACAGTATGTGCAGACATGCATATTTTTAGCTTACATTGATCTAATCCTGTCAATAAAAAAGAAAGGTCTCTGTTGCATGTTGCAGAAGAGAGGTTCCATGTAATTTCATTATGAACAATTTGCCTAAAATTAGTAATAAAACACTTGGAAGTGCTTCTACATACATGTATGTACATCTATGGGAATTACAATACAAAGCAAGGCCTTCTTTGAGCTGTAACTTTCTTATTACATGTTGGTCTACATTGTACATGTGCTAGAAAGGGTGATGGTAGCTCATATAGGTCAGCATCAATTGGTGCTAGGTTATTTTCATACAGAGCATGTCCAAAAGGAATAATACTGTATGTTTGCTGTTCAGGGTGAAAGCGCTCTAGTTCCAATCAAAATGAACCAGGCCAACTTGTTTATTTTGATAATGATATTGTAAAAAGTAACCTTGTTTGGGTTTTACAGAGGAAATTATTCATAGTGAAATGTACAGTCCTTGGATTCTTCATTTTATATTTTAAAAAAAACGCATTACAGTATATACTAAACCAAAAATGCAATTGAAGTTGAAATTTCAACAATTTATCAGGGGGAGGGTGAAAACATTGATACCTTTAGATACCTTGAGACAGAAATGTAACCCTTTTCAATGCTATTTATGGGTTTGGTTCCTGAGGACTATCAGAGTTGATTGAAATGAATTAATTTGTCTTTTTATTGCTATTTGTATTATATTATGTTGTGTTCTGTTTATTAACTTTCAGAATTTCAAATTGATAGTGAGTAACCCTGGTAAACCGGTAGCACCAGGGTTAGAGGTCACAGCCACGGTCGAATACCAATCAAATAAAGTAGGAGATTACCAAGATAGGCTGATTCTCCTGGTAGACGAGGATGTGATTGAAGTCCCACTATCAGCGTAAGTACAGACAGACTCCACATTTTTATTATATCATGTAATTATTACTTATAAGAATAAAGGAATACTTGTAAAATGTATTGAGGGATTAAACCACATGTGGTCTATTATCTTCTATGTTTTAAAGGAATATTTTTTTTCAATACATTGGTGGGTAAAATCATCGCTTCTTAAAGAAAAGAAGCTTCCCCTGCCCTCCTCCCAGTGTTATCATTGAGTTTTCAAAACTGAGCTGAGATTTGGTTATTTGAAGCATACAAATTAACCCTAGCTATGCATAGATGCAAGAAAAGCTTCAGTTTAATTGTACTGTGTAAATGCCTTTTCTCATTTTGCTGTATTCTGTGTGAATATGTGTATACGTGTCTGTCACTTTGAAGATTATTTGGGGGGGGGGGGGTTTCTATGCCGAATGCATCCAATTTAAGTCAGGCTGTTTGTTATCCCCTTGATATTACTGATTAGATTGCTCTTTATAAATGTCTTTTTTTCTTAGTTAGCTTTCAGTATAAAATGTACAAGCGGAATAATGCTAACTTCAGTTCATGTACTTTGATGTAGATACATGTATACAAATGATGCATGGGTTAGAGTGGGTCAGTAGGAACTGTGTGCACAAGGTAACTTTGGCATGGTTTAACCCACGAGGCGCAGCCGAGTGGGTTTAGACCATAATGCCAAAGTTACCGCGTGCACACAGTTCCACTGACCCACGAAAGAAACCCATGCATCATCTGTTTTATAGAATGGAAAAATTTTATTGAATAAACCACAAAAATTAATGATTTACCGGATGCATGATAATTTCATGCGTCCAGTAAATTCAATTTACTGGACGCATGAAAATATTTACTGGACGCATGATTTTTTTTACCGGACGCATGATTTTTTACCGGTTGCATGAAAATTCCAAAATGTAATGCAGACCCTTTGATAACCCTGGAAAACATATATATGTATGCCTAACTTGATAATATGTTGGCACAAAGGCATCATTATACCCAAAATGCCAGATACAGCTTTGCATTGAATAGATCTAACGTTACATGTATGAGGCAGCATCAGACCTCCAATAGCTGTGTGTGTATGCCCGGGCAGCGCCGGTGGCCAGTGCCTACGGCTGCCTGGGCCCGCAGTGGAGATTTGGCTGTGCACAGCCAGCCCAGGGCAGTAGATCTATAAACGTTAGATCGTATGTCTGGACTTCTCAACTAACGAGTATGCAGGCAGTTTTAATCCCTATGACAATTACGGTAACGTATTTGTACTTACAGATCATTTTGCATCCTTTATTTGATTCATTCTGCCTTGATCGAAAATTCAAAATTTTGACGTAAACAAGCGTAACAGTACATGCGCGATGACATCACAATGACCTTTTCGGACGATAGCTTGTTTACAGTGGATATCGTTTTGATTATCGGGATATCGTTCATGCAGCCCAGTAAAAATTCTTGCATAGCTCTCAACCAATCAGATTGCAGGGATTTTCCCATCCATTCTATAATAGATATTGAATATGCATTCATCAGTGTCCTGTGTCAGAATTCATTGTCTCCAATTCAATTTTCAGATATGCACCCCAACCGGTGCTAGAACTTGAGAGCCCAGTTGACTTTGGCACTGTGGTTCGCAACAGCAAGGTGTTAAGCAAAGAGATATCTCTCTACAACCATGGCTCCTTGTCTGGCATGTTCAAGATCAAATACTCTGGCAGTGAACCGTTCACAATATTCCCATTGCAAGGCATCGTCAAACCCAAGTCTGTACAGACAATTAAGGTAAGTTAAACTTTGAGAGAGTTTCATGAAGCAAGTTTTGATGATTTTCACTGACAAATTTGTTCCGATTCAATCAGATACAAGGGGTTACAATAGATCTTCTCCATAGCTTGTATATTTTGATCTATTATTCTATACATGTATATTTCTTACAGTTTGCTTAAATTAGAGAGTATTGCTATGTGAAGTCATTATTCTATTTAAATCAGTAGCACATTAGCTGAATTTATCATACTGGGAATGATAATGAAGGAAAAAGTGGTTATTACAACTGTTCAGTATAACAGTTATGACATTGTGGACGTGTAGATCATGTAAAAATATGAATATCATATTCATCTTTTTATTTAAATGTTTTAATCTGCTCTGCGCTATAGCAGTGAAAGTCATCAATGATATTTCATTTATTTTCAAAATTGTTCTTTTCAGATTGAATTTGTTTCCAAGAAGAGTGGTAAATTGAATGAAGAAGCAGAGTAAGTATTTCCTTTGATAACTTCTAGTTCTATGACTTAGATAATTAAATCATTTTATGAAAATTGAAATCCTCACATTTCATAATACAACAAAACAGTGGGGCCGAGGGAAAGATGCAGCTTTTCCATAACCCCATTATCTTGTCGTAGAATTGTGTAGATTAGCGATGAAAAGACACTTTGCATGATTCATGTGGGGATAGATTGGCCTCCAACTTTGATAAGGTACACTGAAACACGATCTAGATGTTGATTTGATGTTCAATTAACTTTTATAGGTGTACGACTAACAACTCTTGCGTTCTGAAGTTTATAGAGACAGGACACCTCATTTTATTCAGTTGCCAAATTACTAATTTTGTTTTCAGTATATCCCCTAAATTGATGTACAATCTCCCTGGTTAGCTAGTCTAAGGGGGTGTTGCAAGAAAATATTTGCGATCAATTGCAAATATTCCGTTGCAATTTTACAACTGATAGATCAACGTTAGCTGTAGCAAATCAGATTAAACTTCTTGTTTCAAGGAGCAGATTAGCAATCAATCACTAATTTACAATTAACTACAAGACATGTGATTGATTTAGGGACCAAAATAGACTTGCAATTGATCGCAAGTTTCTTGCAACACCCCATTAGAGCCTTAAGACTGAGTCCATCGTATTCTGTCATATGTCGTCTTTTTTTAAAGTTTTTTTCTACAAAAGTCACAATTCCTTGAATCCCATTCCATCTTCTTTTCAGTGTGACCCTCGAAGCTCAAGATGCTACGACCCTCAAACTGAAAGCCAATGTTGTGGATAGATGCCTTGAGCTGATAGACCCCCGGTCTGGCGATAACATCCAATGTGTGCCCTTTGGATCCACTTACTATGGCACCGACAAGACAAGACTGGCCTATCTCTACAACAATGGTCCTGATCCTATCAACTTTGTGACAGTTCTGCAGGAAGATGCTCTGGGTACTGAAGCTGTAAGTTGAAAAAAATTTATGAAATATTTTGTATTATATTTTTTATTTTTCCACTATAATGCTATTTTTATTGGGTCATTGATTCTTTACATGTATTTCATTTGTTTTGTTTTTTGTCTCTTGTTCATTACTGTGCCTCTCTGTGTAATGAAATAAGAAAAGTGGATATATCTTGGAGCTGTATTAAATTTAATCAGATAGCAGTATGAATAGTTTTTTGTGAATTACAGATTCTTGTAATTGCCATGATTGTATGTCAATGTTGCCGTGTTTGCAGTTAGTAGCTAGAGAGGGACAAGGTGATGCATTTGGAAGTCTTTCCCTATAAGTTCATCTGTAAGTCATTCTACAACTACAGTACATCATGGCAAATGATTCCTCATATTGGTTAATCTTATGAAGAATCTTAATGGAAAACCCTTGAAATTTGAAGAAAATGTTGAAAGCATGGAATATAGCAGTACCATCAGTTACTTTGTCCTTTAAATGAGCATGTATTTTTCTGCATTTGTTTTCATCTGAAGTAAAGCATTCATCTATTCTGCATTGTATTCACAGGGGACTGACCTCACCAAGACCACTGTGGCCACCCTGGCCACCAAGGGTTTGGACAAGGTCAAGGCCAACACCTGCCCGGTCAGTACACTGGTCAAGACCCTACCCAACCAGGGGCAGCTAAGACCTTACGAGAAGTGCCCTCTCTACTTCCGGTTCAGCCCCCGCTATGACTCGTCTAGCCAAGGTTGGAAGGGAACGTCTAGCCCTCCACCGAGGCAGGACTTTGCCCTCTACATGAACATCACGGTTGTAGGAAGCAGTGGTGGCTTCGGAGACGGCGAGAAGAGCGATAATTGCAGAGAGAATGAAGGTATTATTCCAAATCTTATCCCTTTGAAATATTATTTCTTGATATGTCATTTGTAAAAAAAATCATTTAAGGTAAAATATCCAAATATCTAGATGTCTGAATGAAATTCCTGCTTTGGAAATGGTGTTCTTAAAATTGTTGAGTTACTGAAATTGCTGTTGTTCTGAAAAAATGGTAGGCCTAATTTTGCTGCAGTTGCATCATAGCAATGCATTGGTTGATTTTATCTTGCAAAATTTATTGATTCATAGTATAAAAGATATTTCCAATTGACTTTTTTAGACAAATTGTTTCAGCTGATTGTGTGATTTATGTAAAAGAAGAAATTTTGATTACTTCGAATTTGCCATCTTTCCATTGCAACCTTAAATGTAAAGAAAATTAGTTACAGCAAACAACTATCATAAGAAATTTTATAAAATCAAGGTTAAATGCCAATGATAGGTCTAGATCTAGATCCGGTACATTGAAATAAACCTATCTTTCTGAAATCATAAAATCGTAGCTGATAACTGATAATTCTGATGATCACTAACAAAAAAAGGCATATGTGGGACCGTGTGTCAATAGAGTTTGGAAAAATACTAGACATTTTATGGAATCTCATGCTTATTTTGCTAATTTCTCATCAATTACACATTTTTTTCCAGAACCATTTGACACATATTTTTTTATTTATACGTACAAACACTTTGTCATTTTATTTGATTCTGTTCGAACTCATTTTGAGATCGTTACTAGAACTGATATTTATCTTTAATACCATGTTTCGTTTGTATTTTTGTTTGACCCCTACATAGTAACCACATTGGAAGTCGCCATAACAGGCACAGCACTACCAGTCCTGCTTAGTCTATCTCCTCAGACCCATCTTGACTTTGGAGAATGTTCCCAAGGAGAACACATTGATACACTATGTAGTCTGAGCAATGAGTCTACCATCCTACCGGTCTCATTCGTCTTCCAGCCGGTGGCGCAGTTCTCCGTCGTTCCTTCCTTTGGCAAGCTCAAACCAGGAGAGGCGCAGGATATCATCTTCTCATTCAAACCAAACCAGTATGGCTCCTTCAAAAAGCAACAGGTACATGTATGCTATCAATTACAGTAATGTACATGTACACCTTTCTCTATCTACCTTTTCATTCACACTTGTCACTTATTAAAATTTATGTTTCATTATCATTGCATTATAATGTGGTTGTACAGGTTGTCTACAATGGAATAAGACAGATGCTAAGTTATACAATCAATTCTGTACCAACCATGTTTTTTCATAATCATTTAATTACATTTTTCCCCCTTTGCAAAGCTTATGTGAAGTATACAACAAAATGAAAATAAGCAAATTTGCTTTACTCTGTTGGCTAATTTTGCAATGGAAGTTATGTTACATCATCTGCATTTATGAATTCAACAATCCATTTTCCATCAGAAATATAAATTCAATTTTTTAGTCTTTATCTTTGGTGATCTTAACCAAATAAATGGCTCCAATTGAAAATGCTTTAAATCACCATCATTTAATGCCCTTTCATTTTAGATGATTGATGTATTAGGATCGCTAGCTGATGAAAGCGAAGGTGAAAATGGATGGATCCAACCCAGTAATACCATCCAGGCCTCCATTCACAATCTACATGTATCTCTCAAAGGAACATGCAATGCTGTATTCAAGAAGAAAGAACCGAAATTCAATCCAGGTATGATTGAGCAGTACCTGTTAATATGAATAGTACCAAATGAATGCTTATTCTTAAGACAAACTACAGGCTACTTGATCACAAATATCAACCAAGAGACAAAAACAAAACCTTTGCTGAAATATAAGTATTTAGAACATTCCCCTGGCAATCAGAAAATATAGTGAGTTATTTCTAGGAAAAAAAATGAATCACTTCATTTATATACTGTAATTTTATTTATGAACTTTTGAAAATGATAAAGCTTGTAATTTTTTTTTTTAAGTATTAATTTTTTTTTCCAAACTTCTATCATAACTTCCTTTGAAAACTGTAAAGTAATTGATGCGATATTGTATATCCATGTTCATTAAGGTGACTTTCAAATGCATTGATATTATGATTTTATCTCCAATTACACGGACATGAAATTCATTTGCAACACTTATTGTATATCACTTAAAAGTTGACAATATTTTTTAAGAGTTTGATATAGAAAATGTTAATTGAATTGAAAGTGTATTGTATTGAATTTTAATGCACATATCATTCAAATAAACTAATCTCACTTGAATCTTTCAAGGAATCACCCCACTTGTGGTAGGAGAAGTTGGTCAGTTCATTGACGTGAAGGTGAACGAGGCAGAGGCCTACGACCCAAGGGCAGCCATGTTAGGATCCACTAGAACTAAAGGTCTTCATGCTACCAAGTCTGCTGGTCATGTGAGAGACAGCGAGGCCCTCGTAGCCTATCCCAATGATAGGGCCAGGAGTGTGCGGCCGAGTTACAGGAGGGAACAGTACAAGTGAGCAAACCTGACTTTTGACAGTTGCATAATGTGGTGTTTATTTTTAGTCTTTTTATACCTCAGCCTTATTTGCTCTATTGTCAAATATGTTTATTGAGCTCATATTTTTTTTTATAGAGTAACAGGACTTAAATTAAGAATTCCTAGGGACAAGGGAAGGCAGTGCTCACTTTAGGGACATCTAAGGCATTCCAAAAGGGCATCAATATGAACATATAATTTTCAATGGAAAAATGCAGTGGATAACCACAGGGCATCAAGGCCATTTGAGCCCTGGAGTAGACATAGTAGGCATTACTTTTTGAGAGAAATGCTTTATAATCATCAGTAATTGTTATCATACCATTCTATATATAGATCTTGTAGGTTCTTATTGTTATTTTCAACCAAACACTGTGACAGCTACTTGTATGTAAGTTATTGTTTATTCAAGAGGATGTTTAGAATTTATTCTTCATTTATATTATGCCATCAATTTCTTTATTTAATGCCATCTCTTTTTCATTTATGTCAGGTGGGTAGTTTACAAATATCTACTGCGTGATTGTCAATAAATGACATGTGTACATTGTCACTTCAGCACAACTTTAAGTTGCACTTAATAGCATTGATTTTTTGTTCACGTTTAAAATATAAACTGGAGGGCCCAATTGTTACCTGTGTATATATTTGTAAAATCAGGCCCTTAAACAATTTTACCTGAAAATCATTATTTAGTGCTTAAAAAAAGGTGAAAATGGACAAAATGAACACGTGATCTGAAACACCATCTAAATTTTATTCCATATGCTACATAGATTACAATTATTCTCCCCAACAGAGAAATTATATTGTGTTTTTCAGTCATAGATATTTTGAAAGTGTCTTCAACAATTTCTTCCTATCTTTCTTCTTGGGTTCTGTTTATCCGTATGAACAATATTAAATACAACACACATCAAAGTTCAGAACTTTTTAACAAGACCTCTGTCATGATAACTAACCAATAAACTGTTTGTGTAACACCGTCCAGGACCATCTTTACTAAGACAGACAGACACACCTATGTGGATCCCGACTATGCCTACGATGAAGAGGAGCTGGCTGATGTCATGGCTCACAAGAACAAGTACAACGATTACTTGAAAGATAACAGAGAGAAGAGGGTCAACAAACTCAAAGCAAAGTAAGTTCCCGTTACATGTATACAAGCCATGTCTCACTATCAACGTAAGATATCCCAATGAGAAACCATTTGTTCTATTTTAGATTCATTTATTTGTTTTGCCATTTATTTCCTTATTCATAAAAAACAACCAGTCATTACAACTAATAGTGCTCATACATGTACATACCAGGAAAGTAAATCTGGAAAAGGGTTATGCAATAATATATGATACGTTTCAGTGAACAAAAATAAAGAAGTGGTAATGCATACCAAAAAATTATAGTTAAAATGGAAAAGAAGAAAAGAAAGTAATAAATCTGTTCCTGAAAGACATGCAACAAAAATTAAACATAACAATGGAAATATATCTGCCAGAGAATAAATTCAGCTCCCTTAGGCTTAAATGTTTATCTTGCAAGTATGGTTCTTTCATTGCACTTATGATTTAATTTCTTGCCTTGCTGCTGCATGAAGTCTTTAATTGGAAACTTGTGACTTCAGTAAAATGCATTTATTACCCAAAACTTTATGATGTTTTGGAATTTAGAAAACTGAAGAAAAAAATAAATGTCTTTTGTGAATAGTAGTATATACCCTGTAGTAAGAAACTTGTTTGTTTTCCCCACAGAGAATTCAAAGAACTGAACAACAAGACTGAGATTGGTATAAAGCCTGCTTCTGGTCTGCGTCCTCCTAAACTCAATGCTGATGAAGTTAATGAGAAACCAAAACGTAAGTTTGCATATATCCCTTTTGCTTATTATTTTTGTATTTATTTTATACTTGGGTTTGTAAAAAAAATCCACAAAACTTTGTTCTTACATCAATTACATGTAGGTATTATTGGGAAGTTAAGATATACTGCAGGAATGTCTTTCAAATATTATTTAGGCTTTTCAGATCCAAGTCAAACAAAGAAAGTAACAAAAGAATTATTATTTCATCTTTTTTTCCTTTTTTTTTTTAAGTTGTCTTTTTATTTGCTTTATGCATACATTTATACATGTTTTAGGCAAAACGATCTTCCAATGTATGTTGTTGTTTTTTGTCATTGTCATATTATAATAGAAATCTTTTAATTTCCAACAAAATCTTACAAGGACCATCATTTGTTTTTCCCCCTAGCTGCACCTTTTGAAGAGAATGGAGCTTATGACATGCTGAGCTCTAAGAAACTGAGTGAGAGAGAGACGACATCCATCAAACAACCTAGTACAGGTGGACTCAATGCTGTACCTATGACCTCGCAGGAGAAATCTGACTGCAAGAAGATCTTATCTCCGCAACAACTATACCAAGTAGTCATTGGTGAGTTGTGTCTTTGGTACATTATTTCATCAGGCACTGAATTACTGTTTCATACAGCCATTACACTGTGCATTTATGATAATGCAATTTCAAACTGAAGGTAGAAGAATAATAGTCATTTTAGATACATTTTTAATAATGATAAAGAATTCATGTGAGAGTTGGTTATTTCATTATCCATAACAGTCATAAATCATTGAATTAGTTCTTACAAATGTACTTGCATTTAGAATTTTAAACGGCATTTATTTGTTTGTATTACACCAGGACCACCAACCATTGATTTCAAAGAAGTATGCCTGAAATCCACCAGTGTTAAACAGATGAACATCGTCAATAATCTGGATCAGTTTGTTCATGTGGTTGTAGAGGTAAGTTCAATATGTTTAATATTTAATTCACATCTTTTATTTTATGTCTGAAGGGATAGAAAGTCATGAATGTCGTAGAAAGTTTTTTTCTTATCCCATACAGGGATGACTTATTGACTTCCCTACAAATTTAGATTATGTCAAATAGATTTACTTGTTTTATGACTGGATTTATGAATTTCCTTCATTTATGGGTGTAATATTTATAGTAAGCCTGAGTCGAATCGATTTTAAAATCGGTGTTCGATCGACGTCATTGAACGCCGATGCAGATTTTGCAAAATCGGTGCATCGAAAGAAAAAGAAAACTACGTCGGCCGGCCGATTCATTTGGTTCACACAATCAAACATCAAAATAAACAGTAATATCCAACTCGACTACTACTTACTTCATTTATATTGCCCCCAAAATGAAACCGATTGTGTAATTATGATGCCTATTCACCATTAATTTGAAGTTTATTTCGATCATTGTTCGAGTCTTACTCGTCTGCACGGCTCGTCTGCTCGAGCCGAGATAATTCATGCACGATGAATTTATGAATGGAAGTCGCCATTGATCGTGCATGCGCAGCAGTACTGTGCTTTAATCAAATCAGAAAATGGCCGGAAAATTGACGCGATTAACGTATAAAAGTAAAACTTGCTTTCATGAACAATATTAATATCATGACCATAGAACATGATTTAATCCTAATATTTAACAATAATTTGCATATGATAATCATTAATATGAATTTAGAGCTTGATGTGAAACGTTTGTATTTCGTTTCAATTTTCAATGGCGGACATCACATGACGATCGACTTGAGTGAGTAGAATCGCACTTGTCTAAAAAAAAATCACGTCAGGATTGATTATCGAACATTGTCAACATGTAGAAACTCTTTTGAAGATCGTAATATCACCATATAATAATATTTTACATGACAAAACAGAAAAATTACATTTGATATTTTTTTCCCATCAATTTGAAGCTTGTTTGTGCCCAACTTTGGGCTCTGATTTCATGAATGGAAAATATGTCAGACGTCATCGAATGCGCATGCGCATTGTGCTTCTTTTCTCGTAGCTCGGAGACGTCCAGAAATGGAATAAGAAATAAAAATGCCAGTATAATACTATTAATTCTTCCATATGAACATAACATACTTTGCTGACATCGTCAATATTTTTAGTATGGCCATAAAATCTTATTAAATTGTAATTATTTAACATCCAATAATAATTTATATGAATTTAGAGCTCGATCCGAGACATTCGTATTTATTTCGATCACAAGCTCTCGTGTCTAAATAAAAAAAAATGGATTATCATTCTAGGATTAAGTCTTGAACATCGTCAGAACTCATATTCCACAATCTTTCCTCACAATTGTTATATCAGCATTGAATACCAATTCAAATGACCATCCAGAGAAAATTACGTATTTATTTCCATCAATTTATTTGGAGCTAATTTTGGATTCAACTACACAATCTCAGGCAAGTTACAGCGCTCTCCCCGCTGTTTGCACTTGTTAGATGGCGCTGGCAAGTACGCCTGTCATTTCGGGAGCTAGAGAGTGAGTGAACGGGGCTGCGGACGGGGCTGGTGTGTGCGCGTCTGGACTGCGAATGCTAGTTGACCGAAAATCATTCGGATCGACTCTGCGTGATTCATGTCTTTAATATTGTTTCATTTTAAATTTATATGTTATCATCTGCAAATATCATTGTTGAAGATATTTTGGGAAGAATTCTGCATTGCTCCCCGGCCTTTTTTGTGTTTTGTGATCATGGAAAATACAAACGAACTTTGCTCTGTCATCTGCTTTTGCAACGCTCACCCGGCCAGCGCAGACCGTCAGTACAGTACAGTGCATGTAGTGCATGCATAGCGCATGCATCGACGGCCGGCCGGAGCAAAAAAATGACTCGATTTTCCCCGCCTTCAAATTTCGATGCATCAATGTTCGATCGAATTAAAGCTGTCGAACACCGGTTTTCAAAATAATCGATATGACTCAGGCTTGATTTATAGAATTGTTTGGTTTTCTACTCCATCCTTTTTTTCACACCATTTTATCTTTGAACCTCAAATACTTGTAATTTACTATTTTTGCGGCGCGAACAGCCTAGGCTACATATTCTGTGCAGCAAGGACAGCCCCCGGCTACATTTTTCCGGCCACGGCCTTGTCTGAGTCATGTGAGAAAGTCTATTGGAGAGAATTTTTTTTTTTTTTTAGAACTCTTAGCCTTGACTCTTGCTGTAATCTACTTGTGAAAATTATTTTTGAAGCTGCATATCAATTTCTTTATCCATCCAATTAGGAGCTTATATATACTAGTCTCAAACAATGTGCATGTCTGTAATAAAATATGTCTTTGGATCTTCTTTCATTTGTATATCAAAACAATGAAGCATTGATCTTTTTTTTACTTTTTTTATTTTTCTAGATTGACTGTCGTGAGCTGAGACAGACTAGCCCTCTCTCTCAGGTGGTACCACCAAACTGTAAGGCAGAACTTCCTCTCATCTTTGAGTCTAACAACAAAGGAAAGTTTACAAGGTAAGGTATCTACTTATGATTGATGGGTTTCATAATTCATGTGCGCAAGTTGTGCTCTTATTGTGACAACTTGTGTTAATCCTGAGAGATTGGTTGACAACTGTGTACTCAACACCATGCATTAATCAGTGATTCCCTTTCAAAATGATTACAAACCTCATTTAAACATGACTGTTTTCATGGGATCTTACCTGTAGTTCTACCGATAAATCTTTATTCTTTGTGCTTGAGATTTTTTTCAATTCTCAATATCAGCATGTACTATCTAGGAAAAGTTGTCATTCCATAATATTTTTAGGCCTCTTATAATAATGAGTGCTCATGTCTCGTGTTAATTATGAAACATGCGTAACAACATGTAATACTGATTTTAATTTGTCACGAAGTGTAACATTTATTTGTGTCTTGATAAACTTGCAAAATTTTATGGCTGCAGTTTCTGGTGTTAAAAATTTAATTTAAGTTTTCATCTGATTATACAGATTGTTCAGAAATGTAATAATCTATAAATCAATATCTATATTGTGCTTTTTACATCAGACAACATCTCCCAGTGCTGTACAGATATATATATATTATTACCCCAGTCGTTGGATTTTTGCTTGCCATCACACAATTCATGTTTCTCTACTACTAAATTTATATGTATGATCACTTCAGATTGTATTCATTTTTTTCTACGATAAATGCTCATGGAACATCAATAGCTAGATGTAACAATAATAATTTATTTTTGTATAGGAATGTGAAGTACACTATCAACGGCCACCACCGCGAACATGTGACTGTGTATGCTGATGTAGTACCTGTTGCGTTAGCGCTGTCCACTGACGTGCTGAAACTAACACCTACACCAGGAATGCCAGCTGAAGCAGGTAGGGCAATCAGTGGTTACTTGGGATAGTAGGAGGGGGAGAGCAGGGGCAGAGGGAGCAAAGAAGGGGAGGGTAGACTGACAGAGGGTGCAGGAGAATAGACATTGAAACAAAGTCTGACCTCTGGGACCTTTCACAATGTATCCAGAAAAATCTAGTCAGTCATTTTCACTCACTTATTCGTACATGAGCCAAGTTTGAAGTTGATCTGTCCAATGGCTGAATAGTTATCATGAGCACGAAAACGGTACGGGCGGACAGACAACCCCAGATCAGAATGCCTCTGGCAATACCCTTGTGGATGAAGGCATAAACAATTGACAGCTATTCTGAAGTAACATGTCCCCAAAATCTAATCGATCATTTTCACTCGCTTACCCATACATGAGCTAAGTTTGAAGTTGATAATGGCTCAATAGTTTTCATGAGAACGTAAACATTATAGGCCGACAGACGACTCCCCAAACATAATGCCTCCGACAACACCCTTGTGGGCAAAGGCATATAAATTGCAAGTAATTCAGTAAATCCACTCGAATTTGAAGTGATATAAAGATCGGATTTATGTGATATAATTATGAGATTTATGTGCCTGAATAAACCAAGACTTGGTTGTACATTCAGTTGTCCCTATTTGCAATGTGTACTCTTCTTTCAGGTTTGCGAGATGTGATCCGTCTAGAGAACAAGAGGAATTACCCTGCTGAGTTTACATGGCAACCTATCCTAGGGGAGAGGGGAACAGCATTCTCTATCAGGCCAGCTACAGGTATGGAACTGATTATGATTATTTTCATGATGTTGATTATTTTCCATGATTGCTCAGTAAGCTGGTAACCTGGGGGGTGTTTCACAAAGACTTAAATGCCGACGCGTACATGATATGCAACGCGCAATCTTATTGATCAATGCGCAGTAGTGCGCGTCCTTTTGGCATGATATGACCAAAATGCGGTGATGCCTTTTATACCGCACACAACTAGAAATTTAAGTGCGACTCTTAAGTCATACTTAAATCTTTGTGAAACGCCCCCCAGGTTACCAAAAGACGAAGGTCCTCTCCAAGGGACCTGGATGAGACAGCATTCTGTATCAGATCAGCTATACATGTATGTAATTGAAAATTATCCCATCTTGATGGACAATACCTAATTGGCAAGAAAGCACAAATCCTTCTGAATACTTGTAAGTAACCTGAGTTTCATCACGGAGGTACCCAAGAGTTACAACATTTTTTTTCTATTATACCAGCTACAAGTATGTAACTCGAAATTGTTTTTTGATGGTGGTTATTTCACCAGTTTTGGTAAGGAAGCATGAATGCTTGTTCATAAAGTTTTTTTTATTGCTGAAGTCAAATAAATGGAGATTTACATATTCTTTGGTGAATCAATTCTAAATCTCTTTGTGGTACCATTTGTTTCTGTTGTAGGTACCGTGGAAGCATTCAAGGATCTTGAATGTGAGGTAGTCTTTCATCCATCCTACCACGCCCCAGAAGAAGGTGTATTTGCTCTACAGGTTCACGGTGGTGAAACCAAGAAACTCAGCTGTCTAGCTGATGTAAGTCTGACTCTCATTTCCCAAACACATCCGTGTATTCATGAAGAAATGTCTTTTGTTTCCTTATATTTCAGACAATCTCTCCTATTCATCTTCGGCAAAATTATATAAAGTATGAAGATGCACTGACGTGATGCATACTTGAATCACTACAAACAGAACGTGAAAACTTATGTATTGATTTTGCTGTATAAAAGTAAAAGCCAACGCCTTAAAGACTGGATACCTGAAAGAAAAACTGTTGATATGTCATTGAATAATAAACATAAGAATACTCATTATAGATGCAAAACCTCTCACTTTAGAACATAGTGCCATAACCTACACGTCAGTCATTGACCTTATTATAAACAATCATTAAATTTTATAAACCTTGTATTTTCTCATTTCGCAGACTATTTTTATTTTGTATGTGATTTAAATGTTTTAATCTTGAAGTGACCCAAGTGATGTTTATGGAGAGGAGAGTGTTGTATAAACCTTGCATTTTCTAATTTTCAGACTATTTTTATATTGTATGTGATTTAAATGTTTTAATCTTGAAGTAACCCAAGTGATGTTTATGGAGAGTAGAGTGTTGTATAAACCTTGCATTTTTATATTTCAGTTAATTTTGTATATTTCACATGTATATGATCAAAATGTTTCATTTTCATTTGTGATACATTTAGCTTGGAGTGACTCAAGTGATGTTTATGGAAAGGAGAGTATTGTTTGGTCAAGTTCCCCTTCATCTTACTACTACTAGGACAGCTGTACTTCACAATAGCAGCATCAACCATGCATACTTTCAGGTCAGTACCACTAAACCAAATAATTTTGTTGAAGAAGAATGAATTTTTCAACCTCGTCTCCTAGAAATTCGGCCGAGGACAATTAGAAAATGACTTTAGTACGCGAGGCAATGTGTGGAATGTACAGCCCATCAAATGATATTTGTTTGTCATGATACTCTTTCCACTCTATGCGATGTACGACGGTACAAACACCCGAATGGTATTAAATTCCTTGTGAAGGCTAATGGTAGTATGGCTTCAAATAATATTTATCTGCTACTTCTTGACGAAAAGTCATAATGAAATCAGTATGTATTAACTTTTGGATTGCTTTAAGGCCACCGCATACCTTACGACCAGAGTGGTCTACGATTGGCTTGCGACTGAGTGAGGGGAGATGTGACGTCACAGCTCTTGTCAGCTTGAGAGTCGCAGACCGGTCAGAGACAAGTCGCAAGGAAAATCGTAAGGATTTGACATGTCAAATTCTTATGACTGGATTGCCAGCTCCTTCCAACTTCCAGCCAATCAGACAGAAGAGTTGCACGACGTGTATATGGTATACAACGTGCATAAGCAGTAGTAAGCGCCATTTTCTCAGTTGCTATGGCAAAAAGCATAAAGCACATGCGTGAGTCGCAGACAGCATGGTAGTCGGATCGCAAGGTGTGCGGTGTCGAGGCTTATGACTACCTTGCGATTCATCTCTACTCACTCAGTCACAAGCCAGTCGTTAGGTGTGCGGTGGCCTTTAGATACTTACTTATAAAGTGAAGACAGCCATTGACCTTGTATGTTTCAAACTCACCTTTACACTATTCATGTGGCACACTTCTCCATCAGGTTGTAGACCCCAACCCGGTCCCAGGCCTGAACGTATCCCCCATCCAGGGCGTGGTACCTGTGGGTGGGACCACCGAGCTCAAGATCCACCTCACGCCCAGCGCTGTGATGAAGTTTGATACCAGACTAGAGGTTGCTATCAGGGGATGGAAGACCATTGACCTTAGGATGGGTGGGACTGTTGAACCTCCTCTTGTTGATATCGACATGGTAAGCGTTTTCTTCTTCTGCTTTTAATGTAACCATGGCAGGTGTCAGCATTCCTACCTCCGTAAAAATAAATCAGGATTTAGTGAAAAATAAAGCTGTTCATGTTGTCCTTGCCTCTTACAATACATATACGTGTACCTAGCTTGAAAATATCATTTGTTGCGTCTGGGGTGTCTACACTCTTGAACTGAACGCTATTAGAAGTCTTTTTTTAGCAGATGAAAGACATGTTTAATATCATGTAACATTACTTGTAGAGTACATATCAAGCACAATTATATAAGCAACGTCAGTACATTGAAAAAAGCATCTATTCATAAACTTTTGAAAACTTTCCTAAGTATTTATGATTTTATGTTAATTTGGTAAGTTTGTCCTGTTGAAATATATTCTATTCATTAGGAAAGGGCATTTATTTCATGAGATTTGATTGATATGACACTGTATTGTTATCAAAATGGCATATTTACATTTTAATGAATTTCTCTCACAGCCATCTTTTCAGCTTGGGGGAGTATACTGTGGATCTAGTTTGACTGTTCCCTTTAAGATCGTGAATCGAGTGAGAACCAGAGCCAAGGTAGTCTTTGACCTGTCTCGCTTCAGGGATTTCTCACTCAGATTTGATGCCGACGTCATGGAAGGTACATTATAAAACATTCTTCTTTAAACAAAAAGACTGTTATCAACTCATTAACAAGTAAAAAATAACTAAAATACTTCATATTTCATCGTATATAATCTTTGGAGAATGTGTGAAAACTGAGGTAATAGACGCTTTGTGCCTTTATCACTCATTCTTGCTAAAACACATGGAATAGCCTCTTGATAAGGTGCCCAAAGTGCTATGAAGCGCTTGATGAGAAAATGTGTGCTACAATGTATCTTAATGAATTAATTGTACTGTTTTCTATGTACAGCCCATTATTCAAATGATGGAATGGTCATGCATATATGTAGCCTAAATCATTATTCGTTTATTCATGATTTTTACTCTCTTTTCTCCTCTGCAGAATCTGAAGACACCATGAACCCAGGTGTATTCAAGGTCACCGTCGGCGGCGAACAGAAAATCGACTGTGAGCTCCGGTTCAAACCCACCGAGGTGGCCTCCTATGACTTTGTCATGCCAGTCAGCATCAACCAGACGGAGGCTCCGACCCCAGACGGCACCCCCTTCCCACCCACCCCAGCCCCTTCCTCCAAGAGCATCCAGCACATCATTGCACCGCGTCCGGTGATAGTGGCGGTGTCCACACCCAAGAGAAGGATCATAGCCACAGCCCTGAGGCAGCCTCTGCAGGTGTCGACCACAGAGCTGTCCTTTACGCTACCTTCGGGTTACCTGGAAATGGGTATGTCATATATTCTTTCTTCCCACACTTGCGATCTTTAAACTGTTGGATGCTAAGTCCTGAGATTATCTAGGCTTCACACAAGGACCAAACGGTTACAGTAGGCAATGGGTTGATATTACCATGAGGGCTTCTGGAACTGGGTGATCCTGAACAAAGTATGTAGGAGTCGTGAGTTTCGGTAGTCAACGGGCGAAGATATTTAATATGTATGTGATTGATTAAAGATATACGGAATATGGTTTACCATAAACCTATGATAGATACATGTATCAATTGTATGTTTGTTACTGACAGTGTAATTTACAGTTTGTACAATGAAATGTTTTACATCTATTCACCATCAGTGATAATGATGCACCCTATTATAAGCTCACTCAATAATTTTCTATGACAGTTGCTGCATATCTTTCTGTGCAAAACCCACTTGAAATTATTATCAATATACAAAGTCTTCTCAGGGTCAGATATCCTCCTGTTCATTAAGTTTCAAAGTTTGTACTTTGTATGAAAATGTAACACAATTTGGATTTATCTCCTTATGGATTTGTATGATTGTACATAGCGCCATGGGCGTCATGACTTGCGGACATATGAGCTCTAGAAGAATCTACCATTATTGTTATTGTTGCCGTTGTTGTTGTCAATATTATCATGATTATTATTATTATGAATATTTACTTTAGTTTTCGTTTGGTATAATGATTGTAAAAAATAATAAATCAAGGCTTTGAAATCTGATAATCCAGTACCCACCCTTTCATCCTATTTCTAATATCACAGGTCTATCAGGAACTGTCCAACAAGGCCAGTCCATCATGTTGGTCAACAACAGCGCCAAGAGACTGGACTGGTCGCTGGACCTCCGGTCATGCGGCAAGGCCATGGAAGAGGGCATCTTCCGCTTCGTCCGATCCAACGGAGTACCCTTCCTGACCTTTGAGAAAGGTCGTCAGGAGGTCAAGGAGGGTCTGGATCCAGGAGAGGTTTACACCATGGGGTGCATGTTCTGCCCAGGTACGATGGTCATTTTTGTATTTCTTAAATCAAATTATCTCACAAATTTTATTCAATGACTCATTTATTTTCAAACTTAAAAAAAAACACAAGAAAATATACCATAACATAGTATGAGCATCAGCATATTCATTTGAGATGTTGTAAGGCATAAAAAGCCCTTGGCTTGTCAGAAATGATGACTAGACGTTCATTGTAAAGAGAACTTGGCATTTACACTACGTAGATAATATACAAAATGATATTAAACAAAGTAGAGAATAACGTAAGCTATGTATAGGACAGAGGAAATTATAGGAAGGAAATGGGGGCAGGTAATGCAAGTTTTTGAAATTACAAGATATTACATTGGTATTTAAGATGATAAATGTTTGAAATGTTGCAGAGATTTGCAATTTATCTTTGTTTGCAACAGGAAATGAAATGCAGGGTCTCAGGGTGAAATTACCCCCAAAATGTCCACCAAAGGCTTGTTAAAAACCTATATAAAAAAGGACCAGTGAAATTTCTATAGCATCTAATTTAGACTCTAATACAATGTAGAAAATTTGGCTGACAAGCCAAAAATGAATAAAAATACTATTATGATACCGATTGGAACCAGTTACATGTATGACCATTTAAATCAATTGGAACCAGTAACAACCAGTTAAAACCAAATTAAGATTTCAAATGATATTTTATTTTTCCCCTCTGCAGAGGAACCTGGTGAGTTCCAGGCCAAGATCCCTATCATCTTAGATGGAGCCACAGACAGACCGTACCAGTATATCAATCTACATGGTATCCTCAAATCACCTCAGTTGACCTTCGACCCCTTGGCCATCGTGCTGACCCCTGTACCACTCTCCACCAAGGTGTCTGCAGACTTCACCATCAGGGCGGCTGGATTTAGAAAGTAAGTCTGCCGTTCTTAGACTTAACATTATTTGAGTTCTAGTCCTGCAAAAGTGCAAGGGTTTATTTATTTGTATTGCTTCATGCACCAAGCGTTCGTTAGTAACTGAAATGTAATTTCTTTGAATGAATTGAATTTCTGCATGATTGTATTGGAAATAGGCTTGATGAAATGGAAAGCCTTGAAGCTATAAAGCCAAGGAATCAACAGCAAGGGTTGTGACATGTCAAGTTATGGTGAAGTATAATTTTCACAGAGATCCCAGGTATCTAAATTAACAAAACTTACAAAAATATCCTTATAAAATGAATCTATTTTTATCTTGTGTTCAGAAATTGTTTTATGCTTATATATTATATTTTAAATCTGCTGTGATTAATAAATGTTTTACTTAAAACATGTATCTCTAAAATACATTTAAACACTGTATGAAAAAATATATTTTCAAACTGCATTTGTTTGAAATTTTGTTAGTGTAGATTGTACAAAATTAAGCTTTGTAGCTGCAAAATGCAATGAAAACCTCTTCAATTCAAATTAAATCCTATTCAATCCAATTCATCCATGTTACAGGGAGACAGTCATCGATGTCGAACTGCCTGAGGTCGAAGTAGATGACGGCAGCAAGGTCTCCGTCTTGAGCGTGACCTTCCCGGACGGTCAAACCATTCAACCTTGTAGTGCTGACGAAGGTCATAAAGAACCCTATGTCCTCAAGTGCAAGGTGACCTTCTGTTCGCCCAAACCAGTATCCTTCACCATGCCTATCAAGTTTGTGGACTCTGTCGGTAGCAGGTAGGTGATGTCAAGTGCCATCGGGTCGATCTCGACTCCAGGGTCCCGTAACACAAAGCTTAGCGATTGTTCGTACGCTTGATTTTCATGATTGATTGTACATTGTAGTCAATGGAATCAATCGTAGAAAATGTTCTACAATCATTGCTAAGCTTTGTGTTACGGGCCCCTGGTGACCCCTTGGACAAACATTCTCCATGCTGTTCTATCCTCTAAAAGCATGCTCAGTTCTCTCAAAGATTTCCAGTTTCTTTTCCAGCCGTCTTTTCCTCCGTCTTCCTCTTCTCCTTCTGCCTTGTATCTTCCCAAGCATGGTGTCCTGTTCCATACCTATTGATCTGATAATGTGTCCAATATGTCTTAATCTCTGTTTAACAACGGTAGCCTAAAGGGAGTGGCTTGGTATTATTTCTTCAAGTATTGACTTGTTTGTTCTCTTGTCAGTCCATGAAATGAGCAGGAAGGTAAAATAGTAGTAATAGCAGCAGCAGCAGCATCAATCTGATTTTGTCCCCATTAAGCAGCAGTGGCCAAATTCAGCTCACACTCTCCACTTGCTTCTTCTGTGTCTCCTCTCCTCCATTCCTACCTTCTCAAGCCCCCCACCTCAAACTCAAAAGCCATTCTTACAGGGGGAGTGAACTGTGTGTGGTCTCTCATTGACTGTGTGTTATAAATACATATTCTTAGAATATACATTTTCAGATACCTACTATATACTTCAGAGAATTAATTGACGAATAATTGTATTTGTATAGAGAAAATGAAATGTTTTGAGAGGAAAAGTAATTGTTTTGCTACTTGGTAACATAATTATTGAGGTATAAATGTATTGAGTAGTTAATTAGCATGTTATCATTCAAGTGGGTCTATTTTACTAAACTACACTAGCATTATGGGTCAGGAAACTGGCCAGGTATGAGTAGTTGAGGACTCGAGATGGCGTTATCGGTTCGTATCTGCTTTAAAACATGCCTGTCATCCCTCTTCAGCACATGCCCATTACAATAGACCCTTGTGATTGGGAAGGGGATAGCGATCAAGGTCAGTAGTATTTCTAGTTTCATTTGATATGAGAAAGTGAAGTCACGTCCAGCTGATGACCGACCTTTTTACCTTTATTATATTCTTGAATAAGATGAAAAGAATTAAACTCGATGCTGATGTTTTACAGTTTCCTTTTCGTAACGTTCAACCCTTCTTTCTGTCTCCTAGATTCTCCATTCCTGTGACAGCCACGGCAGACAACTGCCTCCTGGTGGCTTACCCGTTCGTTGCCAAGCACCGGACCGACTTCCAGATCGTCACCGAGCAGGGGCACAGTCTTCGGGCTCACAAGACCGCCTCCAGGGATTCTCTCAATCAAATGGGTGAAGCCATGATCATGCCTGTAGAGTCGCCCAGTAGACCGTCGACACACACCAGTACCAGTACGAGCTCAAGGTTTGGCGCCACCACTTCGACTTACGAAGAGACTGACAGTGTGACAGGTAAAGCTCAAGTTGCTTGTGTAATGTTCTGCAACTGTGTGAATGATGTGTGGCATGCTGTGGGAGCCATTGCCTCTGAATGTTTTTGAAAGATACAGAAATTTTCATCTTCATGGTCATCATCATTCTTGTATTTCTGTCAGTTCTTGTGTCTGTAGGAGTTGTTTGCAAAGATTCAAGTCTGACTAAAAACTGTACTTATTTTACTATTTGCCTGTTTCACATCAAGGTATTATTCAAATCATGGTCAGAGGGCACATGCTACTGCGCAATCAGTGATACATGTTACATGTTAGATATCATTGCACTTAAGCATGCCTAGTCAGACTTAACCCTTGTGAAACACTGCCATGTCTGTTATGTAATGTAATTATTGAAGATCTTACTTTGACTCCTTCCTTAAAAAAAAACTAATAATTCAACTTATTAAATGTTAGATTATTTCCATCTTTCTTTGAGACCTATTTTACTTAATAGACTGGTACAAAACTGAAGCATACATTGTCTCCACATTGCTCTCTTAAACTGAAATATAACCCTCATGGCTATGAGTAAAAAAAAAATGCATGTATCTTTTTGTGTTGCTATCCAAGTTTGTTTATTTAATATCCATTATAGAATCAACTTACCGCAGCACGCCTCGAGATGGAGCTGTCAACAGGGTCAACTACAGCAGCTCGGCTCCAGCCTATGACGACTCCCGTATGGGCCTAGCCTCCCGCTCTCTTGGCTCTGCAGCGTTCCCCAACGAGGATTCCGAAGAGGGCATCTTCCATTCGGAGGTTCTGATGGCGGTACAGCGTTGGATCACACTCCATGGTTGGTCAGGGGGACCTTTCCCAGTGTCCATGCCAGAAGGACTCAGGAGGTATGTCTTTGACAAGATTTGCTCCTGCGACAATTGCTCCGGGCTTAATGTAGGGTTAGGGTTGCAATTGGGTTTTATGTAAGGTTTAGGGTAGAGTCTGAAACCCAGGGTTGAAGTTGGTCATTCGATGGGTGTGTAGAGTTTAGAGCGGAGCAATTGTCACCTGAGCAAATTTCATGGAACCCTTGGAGGATGGGTACATGTATATACTTTCAAAATCAGAATTGTTAATGAATTTAAATCAACTATTGCCATATTTAACGGCTACCTTTAAGAGATTTATCGTTCATTTGTTCCTCTATGAAAATGACTCCATTTGAATGCATTTAACCAAGACAACTAACTTTACTAGAAAGTAACTCTTAATTATGAAAAACTTGAATAGAAAGTGTTAATTTGTTTAAAGAGCCGGATTTTGATGGTATGCTTGGGATGTTATACTTTGTGGACCAGGATTTGCTGAAGGAGAAATCTATGCTGTAAAATAATACTTATTGTACAAACATGCATATGTGTATATGGTTAGAAAAAATATTTACAAACTATGCTTGTATTGCAATCGTTGCTCTCAAGAAATTTTCGGAAAGCAGATTCTAAGGACAAGAAGAAATTTGGAAGGTACAGTAAGGCTGTTATTCTCAGTATTGCTTGAAAATGGTCAAATGTGATGTGCGTGTATTGTCCTGTCGAATGTGAGTTGAAACTGCAGTGTAAGAGAAAACAAGTCATGCTCTCTGTAAGTAATGCTGTGATGCTTACATCAAAATGTCAGTTAGTATGCCACCGAAATTTGTAATCAAAGTGAGTTTTTCAGAAAAACTGTTATGGATCATATGCAGTTTGCATGGTGCTTTTAGGTTTTCAATAATTTTATTACTGAAAGTTAGATATTCAGTTTCCTTCAAAATTGTTTGATTTACATTGAATGTCATTTTATTAAGATTTTAAACTCAAATATGTTGTTAGCTAGTGGTTTGCAGTTGAAACATGAACAGGTTTATATGTGTATTTTGAATTAGTGTGAGTCGGGAAATTTATTATGTGGTACTTAAATGTAAATGTAAATGTATGTACGTCATGCAGCACATGCTTTTGTCTTAATAACGGAAGGCAGTTTGCTTTTATCGTGTAATAGAGGTTTAATGATTGGAATATGTATGGATTATTAATAGAAGTTGGATTACCATTAAGGTTACTGTCCTGTGGTGTGAATTAAAGTGTTTTTGATGAAGACATTTGGCAGTTGTTTGTAAAAGATATTCTAAGAAATAGTTGTCAACCTTGGGAATGATTGAAAGATTGAATCAAAGAGCCACTGAGCCAACAGTGATAATGTACTAGGGGATGCTTCACATCTGAAGGATTTGAGTGTGACTTAGAGTTGCACTTAAATTTTAGTTTTGTGCAGTATATAATACATCACTGAATTGGTCAGGGGCCCTTTGCAGAAAGAGTTGCGTTTAAACGCAAGTCAAAATATCAAGCGCAAGTCCCAAATGCACTCTTTTGAAAATCAAGTTGTGTACGATTTTTGGAGTTTCGTTTGATTGCAGCTCTTTCTGCAACGGGACCCTGATCATGGGCACACTACCGCGCATGGATCAATCAGACTAGGCGTTAAATGAAATGTGTGCACGTTGGTGTTGAAGCATGAACTCTGCGTAAAAGACCCCTCCCCTGTCTGTTCAGATTCATAATAATATTTACATCTGTTGTTTCTTTGCTGTGAATTTGTAGTGGTGTCTCCAAGGGGTCGGCAGCGGAAGCAGCCAGGGACAAGTCAAGCCAGAGCTCACCAGCCTCCAACAACCAGAAGAGAAGCTACACCAAGACCATCTATGACCTGATGGCACATCTGAGTGGACGATTGGTTCCTGGTATCCCTATCAACCAGGCCTTACCGGCGGACCCTACGGAGAGGGTTCTTCAGCTTCACTGGCAGCATTCTACTCTACTTACATTCCTCAGGTACGCTCACACTTTCATGTAACGGCATAATTTCTTAACTCTAAATTACGATTATAGGTATCGTGGTTATAATCTTGTATGGTTATCCTGATAGACAAAAGGTATGATTGTGAAACACTGTCTATGGTGTAATGGTCGGTTGATTCTTTTGACCATCAATCAAGTTTCTGATGGTTTTCAAGGCCTTGTATTTTGCATGTGTCTCTGTTTTCTAGTTCCTATGAAAATTGTTGATGTTCTCAAGTTGTCATGACTTACGTAGTTCAGAAAGGATGGAGCAAATTGGAGGTCAGATCTACAAAACTGATGATTATTTTATGGAATTGCCATAATCTTTATCTCGAACTCTCTCTTGGTGTCTCAGGAGTCAAGGAGCCGGTGTGGCCGGGATCAAACCGGAGTACCTGTTTGAGCCCCAGGATTACCAACGATGGATGAAGCTGCAAGAACAGGTCAGGGAGAAGAAGAAAGCCATGCAGGAAGGCAAATCAACCGTCGCTATCACCATAGAAGAAGAGCCACTGGATGAACCCCTCTTCGAGTCGGTCTCCAAGAGAGCCTGGACGGACCTTCTTCTGCAGACTATCAAGGTATGGGGATTAACCCTTCTTCCAATCTTCCATTTGAAATCTCTTACATATTTTATATTACAATGCATGTAAATGGATTCCTATTTGAATATTGCTTTTTGTTATATTACACTGATCTTGAGTGCCTTTACAAATAGAAGTTCATCCAAATCTTTCTTCCAGGTCTTGGTGTTGGCAAGGATCACACCTCGTCAGTTCCGCACCCTCCCCTGCCCTGGCCACGTGAGCCTTCCGTCTATCAACCATAATCCTCTGTGTAGTAACATTTACTCTGTAGGAGAGCGCATCCTTCTCTCCTGGCTTAACCATCATTATGAACATCAGAGACAAAAGATATGGAACAACAGCGATAAAGGTAAGAGTGTTGGTTAGGATTTCTCACAAGGAACCTAAAATTATTAACTCATAATCTTTGCTTTGCTAACTGAATATTTGAAATATTTGACTATTATCAGCAAATAGAATTTGTTTCATATTCAATTTCACAAACATGGTATTACTTTTTCGTTCATGTACAAGATGATTGATTTCTAATTATCATTTTTGCAAGGTAAAATCAAACAATGCATACATGTTGATACAAGGCTATTTGCTCGATGGTTTTGAAAAACCTGTAAATTGGATCGCCCAAGCATTATGTATGTTGTTATACTGCTTTTACTGGCGTTTATCCAAGCGGTGAACCTATTGTTCAGGAGGGTGAACTATTGTTTCATCCCCCCAATTGAATATTATGACGTTATGGATTTACGCCCATAATATGCTTGGAAAAAATGCATTTGTCTCTCTTATCATAAAATATCAATATGAGAATACAGATTTTTTTATATCTCTTTGCTACAATTGTAAAATTATAAACGAAATTGAAGGAAACTTTCAAGATCTTTTTCTCTTAAGCTTAGTGAAATTATCTTTTCATGTTTTCCACTAAAATTTCATCAGCATGGATCTTACATACTCGAGTATAAAGACTATTTTGCATGACATTTTCTTCTCATAGTGACGTTTGTTCTTACATTTTTCTCTCATTGATTCTATAAACCATTTGTAGCCTTTCTGACGTATGAAGTACGAAAAGAGTCTAGAATTAGTACTCTTTACCGTAACATTTACTTCTCTTAATGATGATTGTTCTTATATTTTCTCTCATTGATTCTATAAACCATTTTTTAGCTTTTCTGACGTATGAAGTACGAAAAGAGTCTAGTATTAGTACTCTTTACCGTAACATTTATTTCTTTTAATGACGTTTGTTCTCATATTTTTTCTTTCATTGATTCTATAAACCATTTTTTAGCTTTTCTGACGTATGAAGTACGAAAAGAGTCTAGAATTAGTACTCTTTTCCGTAACATTTACTTCTCTTAATGACGTTTGTCCTTATATTTTCTCTTATTGATTCTATAAACCATTTGTAGCCTTTCTGACATATGAAGTACGAAAAGAGTCTAGTATCAGTACTCTTTACCGTAACATTTATTTCTCTTAATGATGTTTGTTCTTATATTTTCTTTCATTGAATTTATAAACCATTTTTTTAGCTTTTCTGACGTTATACAATCCTCCTCCAGGTATTTGCATGATTCAGATAATTATTAAAAAATATACCTCCTGTTTTCTGAGTAACCCAGTCACCCAACCTGAGCTTTGAATCCTGAATCTATTTTAATATCTGCATAAACCTCTGTTCCCCCTTTTTTTTTTTTTTTTTTTTTTTTTTGTTCCCCAAGGTTATGGTTGGCTTGGCATGTAACTTGGATCCTCTCCCCAATAGGGCTGTCACCCTTGACATTTTAGCAAGCATATACCAAAGTACATATAGCAAGCTGTCTTTTCTTATTGTTGTTTTTCATCAAATTCTATCTTTTATATCAAAAATTCAATTTTATATATATCAAGAAATTAAATTCTTGTGACCAAGAATCATTTTCTTGATATTAATTTTGTGTTGTTAACAAATGGCCATCCGTGATATCAAAGAATGGGATTGAATGTAAAGTGGCTTGCCAAATGTACATTGACATAGGCTTGCTTATGTGTGATAGGTCCTTTGGTACCTTAACAAAATTTTGCTGTCACTTTTAGCACAAGAATATCCCACGGAGCCTCTTCCGTCCATTCCTCCATCTTTTGCGTTGATAAATTAATGTGAGAATTCTTGATAGCTTAGCCAGTGTGCTATCCCTCGTGCAATAAGAAATCGTGGATGTGATTTTTGTAAAGGTGCCTCTCCTACCTCCATCCAAAAGTACTAACTAACCCTGGGGCGACCATAACCCAAAATCCTGTAGTCATGCATAGAGAATTTTATTTTTATTTAATGTTATACTCTTACACGACCAATGCTAAATATTTCATTATTATCATTATTATTTTCCTGCTTTTATGAAATATACTTTTGGCTACAAAAGTTGTTTTTTTCGTGTAGACTATGATATGGTAATGGTGAAACTTAACATGATCTGTGGTAAATTTTATTAGGTGTTATAAATGGTTTCAGTCATGTCTAATGGGCTTTTAACACTTTACTCATATAATAATCAAACCAAGGAAATATTGAGGATTTCAGTTTTATTATTGTCTATCTGCTTGAATATAATTATTAGATTTTAATTTTCCTGGATCTATTTAGTACTATTAATACTATTTACTAGAATATAACATGGGTACTGTACTAGCATTAATATGGTGATGGTATGCTATTTCATCAAATTAGAAAAAAAATTGAATAGTTGTGTTCTCTATAGAAATACTGACATTATGATTTAACAAGTGATTAGAAAAATATAGAGAAAATTGATAGTAAAAAGAAGAAAAGGGAGAGATAGTCTGATAATATATTCTGGTACAACTAATGGTTGAATTCTTCAGTATTCTTCACCTTCGCATGTAGGCTTGAGTTGAAAAAAATAGTAATCATGATTATGATTTTATCCATATATTGTAGAGCACAGAAACTACTAGCTTGTAAAGGGCCTTATATGCTCATCTGCACATTATGATGCATGATATGTGTAATATGATCCTAAGATAAATGATGAGAATCGATTAAGATTATGCCTATATTTGCTATTTGATCCAATATGCTTTATTTATTTTTTATGTAAGTGTTCATTTATATGACAAAAGAAAATATTACCCTTGAAGTCCTAATGTCAACCTCCTGCATCTTATTTGTATTCAATATTGTTTGATAATTTGTATTTTTTTTTAAAGAAGAAATGCACCACTTGTTTTATTTAGCATGAAAGCCTTCAAATGAAATTCTGCTTGCAAGCTTTGAAATATGCCTGCATATTTATATTTTTATGGTGATAAAAATCCATTTTTATTTAATACTATTTCAAATATTCTTTGTATTAATCAGCAAAAAAATATTTTTTTGTATATTTTATACTAGCACAGAATAGGCAAGTTATTGTTTTGAAAAAAAAAGTTACATTGAGCCATAGATGTGCAATTTATTGCCATATACAATGAAGCATTATATTTCTTATTTTTAAGACTCCATTCTTGGAGAACATGACAAATTCATTTTCTGTAACAATCAAGTTGTAAAAGCATGCAGCATTCATTTGAGAAAAAAAGTATAAAACCTTCCCTGGTCATTCACATTACGTATTAATTCTTTAAAGTTACCAGTCATTTATTAATAATTTTACTTTCAAGACTAGCTGATGTTGACTCACAATGCTACTTTAAACATGCCAACTGTTAAGTGGTATCGATAAAAGTAATAATCCGGTTATTTATAAGGCACATAGCTTTTAAGTGCTTACAGACTTCTTACCTAGGACTTCAAATTCAATCAGTCTTGCCTGCATGTGATATATTTTTCCTTTCGACTCTACCTGTTCTGATATTGAACAAAAAGATGCATCAGGATTTTACAAGAGCAACTGGTCATATTTGGATAAGTGCTACTGCTTTTCTGGTGTCAAATTCTTATTGATTTATGTATGTTTGTTTTCAGGTGGAGTGCCCCCATCTCGCTGGGTAGTCAACTTTGATTATGATCTTTTGGATGGCCTAGTCTTAGCTGCAGTTCTTGCTGCACATGTCCCATTCCTGGTATGTATCATTCTTGATCAAATATTTCTCTATGAGTATGATCCAAATCATATGAATCCTGAATCTAAATGATAGGAACTCTTGATTTCATGATATGATCTTTGCGAAATAAACAAGTACATTTGACCTTTCCCCCTATATATATGGAATCTTTGTGAAATTAATGTCTATTATTTTAAATCGTATGAAAGGTTGTAATGCTATCAAATAATCATGGTTTGAGCAGTTTAAGATGTGAAGTAAGAATGGATGAAAATGGCTGTTGAATGTACAAAAAGGTGGGTTATTTTATGAGATCACCCATGTGGCAATTACATACCTGTATAGTACAGAATCTTTCAGTTTATTCTTGTCTATAGTCAGACTTTTCTGTTTCAATTCTGCCTATATTCCTCAATCCAATGGAGGCTCATCTAAATTCCATTTGACATGCTTGTCCTGTCTTTCACCTCCAGATTAAGACCCATCTTCAAGGAATGTACACCCATCCTTCAACAGCAGAACAGTGTCTTCATAATGCTCTCAAGGTCGTCACCGCCTTCCGGTTTATTGGTCTGGATTATGACATTCAGGTATAACAACAACAATAACAATAATAATAGTTAACAGTTTTTGTCTAGCTCATATCTCACAATGATTATAACGTCTCTGTGCTTCCAAAGGACTTGGATATTATAACCCCTGCTTTAGCTTGGCGGCCGTAACAGCCCACACACATTTCAAGGAATTCATTCCTACCATTTACCCATTTACCTCACCAGGGTTGAGTGCAGCATGATGTGATCAATTTCTTGCTGAAGGAAATTACCCCATGGCCGGGATTTGAACCCATGACCATCTGTTTTGAAGTCCAGAGACTAATCCACTGGGCCACAACTCTTGGTATTGATGTCAACCATGAATCAGTATTGTGAATTTAGGTTGATTGTATCTTTATGCATTGTTACCACCTCTTGATCTGGTATACTTGTGTATTCTCTACCGGTATACTTGATTTAGCTATTCATCAAGCAGTATTTGTAATTTGGATGTCCTCTTAAGGCCCTATCACATCCTTCCATGCAATTCCTTGCGTGTGACTTTTGGGTGACTATTTTGCTACCTGTAGGTCGTCCGCATCGACAGTATCTAGCTTGAAGTTGCCCGCAAGAGCTCATGCAAGTCTGATTTGCCCAAAGATAGGATTTGAACATGCTCAAAACTTTGTTGCGGGTGATTGCTGGCAACTCATTCGCAAGGCTCGATGGAGGAATGAAGGGGCCTAGCCTTCAGAAAAAAAGGGTCGCAAAATCTATCAATCCTTATTCAACCAAAGTTGTAATTTCAAGAAAAAAATGTAAAATTCTTATTTTATATGAATCTGTTCCGTGATATGTCTGTTTAGAATGAATCTCATTTATCTGCACCCAGAACTGAATAAATCATTCAAGATTTAAATTAATGCATACCTGCCTTGCTCATTATATCCATACCATTTATCAAAATCATGTGACAAAAATATTTGCTTCACAGCTAGGTACATATATCTGTATTGTAATATCAGGAGAATTATGTCTAATATTGAACCTATTGTTTTCTGTCCTACCCACAGGCCATTGATATCACCGATCCTAACCCAATCTCACTGATGCTACTCTGCCAGCATCTCTATCAGAGATTACCTCAGTATATGCCTAAGACTGCTGTAGAATTCACAACCTCCTTACATTCATCGGTTACAAGACAGGTGGGTAATAGCTGTAACAAGTTCAAAGGTCATTGGATCATGAACTCTCAATCTTTCATGTATTGTATTTTATTGCCCTGGTAGCTGTGTGCAAACTGTAGATCTAATGTGATATGGTCCAAAATTATGAGAATCTTTTATTTGTCTGAGGGTCTTAAGGTCTGTGTATAGCCAGCCAAAACAAAATTTATTTGGATCAAAATTGCAAAAGAGATCAAGTCAGTAATCCATTTATTTTCTATCTCGTCCATCTGTGACATTGAACATTTTTTTCATTGGCGTATAGTAATAGAAACTTAAAACCAAACTAAATTATTCCTCAGGAAAAGTGGCAATACCCTTCATAATAAACCCTTGGGGTATCAATATTCCTTTGTCACTTAATACATACATGTATGCCTTTAAATTTGAAAAAAATATGAAAATGTTGGTCTGTGACAAACTGATCACATTCTAAACCTCAACCTTTCCTCAGGTACGACTGACGAACCCCAGCAGCAAGCCTCTGATCTACCATGCCATGGTGGCTGGCCGCGATGCCAGGGACTTCAACCTCCCCCGAGGTAGTCAGGTCCAGATACAACCTAAAGGCAAGCAGGATCTTCCAGTCATCTTCACCAGTCGATTCCTGCGTCCTGCTGAAGCTGTCCTGGTCCTGGTTGGTAGGAGGGTCGGTGCTGCCTGTGGAACTACTCTAGTCTTCAATCTCAGGACTACTATTGATAATATCACACCTACGGTATGATTATTCAACTTTCTGTTGACATTTGTATTGTTTTATAGCTTATGATAAGGCACTCGACTTCTCATAAATTTAGTTTAAACACCATACAAGCAAGTATGATTATTATATTACTCATTAATATTGATGTGAATGTGTTCCTCATGCAGAGACAGAATGTGAATTTAATGCCTTTATTTTCTTTTGGGAATGATTAATGAACTGGGATCTTGATTCTTTATGACTTTATTATGCCTTTCTTTTGGAAATAGTTTTGTGTTAAAATGCTCCCTTGAATAAGAGTGCCAGCAAATATAACTGTACAAAACTAAAGCATCACATCAGACCATTGAAAAGAAGAGGCAACAAATAAAAAGATGGTGATGGTGGTGGTGGTGTTGTTGTTGTTGGTGGTGGATTGATGTCATGTTCTCAGTTGATAAATGTACCTTTGATTAAAGTTCTAACATTAATTTAAACTTTGCATAGTCTGTGTTGATCATTGTAGTTTGATATGTACTCTTTTCTATTCTAATTATTTGAATTTGTGTTTGCTTTTCTAGGCCACCATAAAGTGTGAGTCTCCATGCTTTGAGCTACAGAAGGTTGATGTTGCCATAGTCAACCCTTTCAATGAGGCTGGTGAGTTCCGCATTGTCCTGGTGGAGGCCAAGACACCCTTCCCTGGCAGCGACCCCAAGCAGAAGGGCCTCTTGAAGAACACCAAAGGCACCGTCAAGAAAGTCAGGTCCAAGACGGATCATGGTCAGAAGAAGGAGAGGACACCGACACCACCCAAGGTTGAAGAGCATAGCATCGACCGGGATATGTTTGAACGTAAGCAACCAAGAAATTGATTGACCAGCACTTCAGTCAATCAGTCATTCAAATGTCCTAAGTAGCAATTCCCTTCATAGTGCTTAGCATATCTCTGATATTTTTTTGTATTCTTGGTATTCTTCAGGCGTATGAAGCAGTGTTGCTGTGATTCTTCCACTGCACTGATTTTAAATTCACAACAATGGGGCCCATATTCTGAACTCTGGTTGGAGCTAAGCCAAGGCCTGACTGTTTGTTTCTTTACTCTGGAATTATTTCTCAAACCTTCATAGGGAAGAACTCTATTGTAGTTTCAATTCCACTTAGTTTTGAGTAATTTAAGTACCAAATATGTTGATTAAATGATCATGTACTTGTACATTAGTGCCATGTTTGGCTACCCTTAATAACAAACCAAAGATTTAAAAACTGTTCAACTTTAGCCTGAGCTCTGAATAAGACCTAAGGTTTTTGTCATACATGTAGCTGTTTTGTCTTTGACATCAAGCTTCATAGGGAACGCTGAAATCTCTGTAGATTGTAGGGGTTTATTGGAGAGAAGTTAGAAAGTCAAACTTACGAAGTAATTGACTTTTTTCTATTCCAGAGGATACCAGCGACACCGCTGGGTCCTTTTACTGCCCTGACCAAACCATCAAGCTCGACGGCAACGGACCTGGGATCGTAACCGTTGACTTCTTACCATTCTACACTGGGAAGCGTCAGTGCTCTGTGCTGTTCATCAGTGAGTCCGTGGGAGAGTTCCTCTACTCGGTGGAGGCTACCGCTACCCTGCCTCTCCCCTCGCACCTCCCCTTCGTGCCTACCAAACACAGTGTCCGGATCAGCAGCGCCGCAGCAGCAGGTGGGTCAAATGAATACACTATTAAGCAAGGTATCCTTTCAAAGCATATACTGTAAATTTTAGGTATGTCCACTTACCTGAATGTCAGTTCTTGTAGTATATGAATTCAATCTGCATACACCATTCTTGTTCCCATTTTAGGACAGCAACTGAATGATATTAGATAGTGTTTATTCGGAGGGGGGGGTAGTAAGTGCTGAAGGATTCTCAGATTTGAAATGACTGATTCAAAGTGATTGTATTATCAGATAGTTTCTATATTATCTTTTATAATGAAACCTGTATATTTTGACCACTCAAGAAAGACAAAAAAAATTAGTCTTTATGAACAGCTGGTCTATATGGACAGGTTCCTATAATTACTGTGTTAAGAGAATAAACGACTCAAGGGACACCAAATTTGTGGTTTTCCTCAAGCAGGTGGTCAACAAAACACGTTTGATTGTATAATTTTCTTGAAGAGGTTTTCTAGTAGACGTCTGCTGATGGGAATGTTCCTTTTGATCTTGTCCTTACAGGTAGCGGCAGAGGCCTGTACGGAGGAGACGATCGTATCATATACTGGCGTTGCGACAGTAACTCTATCCTTAACGAGGAACTGATGGTGCCTATCACCAACTCAGCCCGAGAGAGAGCGCTGGTCATCGCAGCCCAGCAGCGCATGACTGACACCGAGATCCGCCGACGTCAGATGACTCACACGCTAGCCTGTGGCTCGGTCACCGCTGCCATTGCTGCCTTGGGACTCTCTGACGATCATGTGATCAACGCCAACCAATCAACTGTCTCCTTCAATACAAAGCTAGAGAAGAAAGATGCTGAAGGCACTCGTTTTACCGTGGAAGTCAACTCCAAGTTCTTTGAGGTACAGCATCATTTCTTTGTGCCATCACCGCTCTCCAAGAAACCCAAATCAGCGGAGGATATTGTCAAGAATGGTCACAGGTTTGAACGGTCACCTGCTGGACTTGTTGGTAATTCAGGTGAGAAAGCAATACCTTTGCTGGTCATTTAATAGTTTTTCTCTCCTTGATTAATGTTGAAAAATTCTAGTGTTTTGTTATAATGTTCAAATTGGTAGAAAATTGTTCATCTTTGAATACTTAAAGGTGATTACTTCAAACTTATTATTTAAATTGTACTTCAGTAGCTATGCCTTCTTTCATTTTATATCAGATTGTTTGCAGTCACTAAACTTTCCTAGAAATATTTCCTAGTTCCAGTGTTCAATTTTCAGTTTTGATATTGTTGCCAATGTTTACATAATGTATTTTACTGCGCTCAATGCTTTTATGTTTTTTGTCTTAACCAATAAAACAGAATAATAATGGCTATTTATATAGCATGCAGGTCCACCATTCAGTATCCTGAACATAATATATTATGATCTCTGTAAACCAATATTTATGAACTGATTAATTGACTTCTCAACAAAGTTACTAACCAAATATCTCTTTTGTCTTATAGGTGTGATTATAGATGATGGTGTTGTACCCCTACCAATCCGGTTTGCACCCAAGGGGGCTGGTCATTACCCATGCCGTGTGGTATTAAGATCCCCTAATGATATCAGGGTATACCAGATAGAGTGTACCGTCAACCCTGAAGGGACCGTAGCTCAGATTGAATTCACTGCTCCCGTTCATCAGTCTGTATCGCAAAACATCCCAGTGGTAAGTTTCAGACAAAAAATGCAATATTTTTCAATTACATTTTCATTTTCTTTCTTTTATCAATACCAAAGTGTGTTTATTATCCATGTGTGTCAAAACATTAAGATTAAGCTAAAAACTTACCTCTAAACTTATTTTATCAATGATGATTTTATTTATTATTTGTTATGTTTTGCTCCCCCCTTCACTTGTGCGCCTTGAGCATCTCTTACGAGATAGATATGGCGCCTAATAAATTGCATTTATTATTGTTATTATTAATATTATTATATTCTGATAATTAATTGGTTGTCATTGGAGGCATCCACTCTTTATGTTTCTTCTTCTGAATCTGCTGTTGACTACATATTCCGTACTCTCTTTTTGGTTTCGATTTCAACTTTGTTGAATGATTTATCATCCAGCTATGATATTGTTCAAAGGTAGCTTCTTTTAAGGAGAGATGGTTTGATTCTATATTGAATGACTTGTCTGTATATTGTAGATAGACAAAACAACAAGTGATGCCCATTTAAATGTTCTTTTTTTTTCCCTGTATTAATTCTGTATTTAATAGATAAAAGGAGAAAATATAGAAAATTTCATATATGATATATGACTGGTAAAAAGGGAAAACTTTTCAGTCGGAGGGTAGTCGACCATACAACAAACTCCCTCAGTGTGCTATCGAGACAAACACTCCCATTCAAAATCAGATTGTCCCAATTTGGTTTCTCATGGGCGCCACACTCATCATCAAATACTTGCCATCACACATTTGTCATCATCATGGTGAAGTCGTACATGTGTACCATTTTGATTGTATATTTTACTGAGTTTATCAAAGAAAGAAAATGCTGTAGAAAAGACGATGTATCTTTCATAAATGCAGTATAACATTTTAATCATACAGTCTGCAGATATTTTTTTTTATTCTTGTTTCCATGATAATGGAATCAGATAGATGTAACTGCAGAGCTGCAAATTATTAAGAAAAAGTCATAATTATTATGATTTTCCTGTCAAATTATGCCATTATGCTTTTGACCTTAATTATTACTCTTTTGAGGGCAAATAAGTATGTTAACATGTAATACTATGTAGTAATACATTAGGCAGTGGTGAACTCATCTCAAGGTGGCCAATAATCATTGTCATTGTTCGCATGATCATATATCTTTGTCTACATCACTCTGAATGTTATCATCATATGCTTACATACTGACACAAAAGAGAGAGTGATTCTGAATCTGAGCCTTAAAAGAAAGAGGATTCATTTCTTTTTAAGGAATCTATTCATTATATGACCTCTTGAAAAAAATCATAATACTTCATGATGCATATGAAATTGTGATTTTTATGTCAAAATTATGACTTTTGAGCTTCTGGCTTACTACTTTGTACTCTTAAAGTTTGGCAGATCATTTTCTAGATATATATTTCTTCCTTTACCAGGTAAATCAAACAAGTGTTGACTGGCCTCTTAAGATCAGTATTGATGGTGTAGGGTTTCATGGACCTCCGTTCCTACTTGCTAAAGCTATGCAGATCACCTACTATCCACTCATGTTTAGGCCTACATTTGAGTCCTTCATAACGGTGAGACATCCTCTTCCATTTTTTATATCATTTTTGATCATTTTCATATCTTTCAACTGAAATTTGTGGGTATTTTGGTTATTTTTATTCCCATCTGGAAGGAAAAAAATATAGGATATCACTGTTAATGATAATGATAATAATATGGTCCATTTACCGGTATATAGTGCAATATACTCTACTGTGCTTGATATTTGGTATCATATTATTACTCCAGCTGTAGCTGAGCCGCCATATAGGCGCTAAAGCATTCAAGGAATAAATCCTACCGGGTACCCATTCACCTCACCTGGTTGAGTGCAGCACAGTGTGGGTAAATTTTTGGCTGAAAGAAACCACGCCATGGCTGGGATTCGAACCCACGTCTCTCTGATTGAAAGAAGAGAGTCGTAACCACTAGACCACAACGCCCCACTGTTCATAAAAATGAAATGCAATTAACAATATTTCATGCAATTTGTTTTACAGTGTTTTTCACCAATTTTTTTAAAGTCCTGAAGGCTACTGATTAAGAGACTTATAAGGGGGTGTTGCAAGAAAATATTTGCAATCAATCGCAAATATTCTGTTGCAATTTTACAGTTGATTGATCACTTTTAACTTTAGCAAGCAGATTGCAATCAATTGCAACTTTGCAATTAATTGCACAGCATGTACATGATTTCAGGAACAAATATAGACTTGCAATTGATAGCAAGTTTCTTGCATTACCCCATTAGAGTGTAGATTACTGCCCCAATAATTTGCAGAAATAGTATATTTGTAGAACATAATCCCTTAATGCAAAAGAAAGAAATACAAATATTTGAACATTCATGTATGATATTTATCTATTTGATTAAATGACTCAATGACCTGCCTCTTCAAAATTATTTTGTTATTTGTACATATTAATCTTCAAAATTATTTTGTTATTTGTACATATTAATCCTTCCATTGAGCATTTTGGTGATTACAAAGTGCTTCACAACTTGCTCCACTAGATAAGCATACATACATATATCACGAAAATGCATAGTTATTGTGGTGAACAAACTATCAACACTTATTGTATGGTTTTATTGAAGTTTCAAGGCTAGATGAAATCATTGAACTATGTTATTCATCCCACTTTTCCTCAAATATCACTGTAATTGTAACTTTCTTATGCTAACAATGTACTTCTTTTAGAAAAGAGGTGGCAGAGTAAAATTTCTGGCTTCGGTCATATACAGAGTAAGATAATATATCACTGTAACGTGGCATGTTAGAATGTAGATGATAGTAATATTAGTGAAAAATGCACTTGGATCTTGTCATCTGTCAACTTCGTTAATCATTTCTGAGTTATTATGAATAGCCAATTGCCCGTATTCTGAAGTCGGGTGTCACTTAAACTCAGGTTTAAAGTTGTGGTTTAAGTATGGATAGCCAATTGTTACATAAATCACTAACAGTAGAGATATTATATTTCAGCTCATTTGGCTCTCAAATCATTCTTCACCATCAATGAATCAGGAAAGAGCACAGTAAACATAAGAAACATACATCTTAATAAAAATTTCGACACTTTTGGCTTCCCATAATTTTAGTACAGAGTTAGACCATGGTCTAAGTTAAACCTGACTTCAGAATACGGGCCAATGGGTGGTATTCTGAAAATTAACACTGCCCTGTTTTCCATAGCATACATATAGATCTTACTCTTATGTACATGAGAACACTTGTTAAAGAGCAATGAATCTGCATTACAAATTTACACCTTCCATTACCACTTTTGTTCACACATCACAAATATGTAGTTATATCACATTTTTTATCCGTACATGCATGATCTGTAGTTGTTTGAATCGCTTGTAATAATGTAATATTGAATGGGTTTAGAGGGAAACTTTAATTTTCAGTTGTAGATTACCCACAATGCTGTTCCACCAATTCCATCACAGGGATATTCTGCATGGATTTGTAATTATTGTTTGATGTAGACATATTTTCCATTGTCATTTATATGCATGTAGTTGTATATTTTTGCTCACTTGTTAATGACATGTGGTCACACAAGAACTAAAAAGTATGGATATATGTTTGACTTATGTATGCATGTTACCTAGTATTGAAGAAACATAGTAAAAAAATAAACTACCGGTAATCCAACAAAAACTCCCATCTGATTATAAAATGCATTCCAAATGGGGTCCATTGATCAAAATGCCTCCGAAATTTTAAAAGTTCTGTGTTTGGAACAACTGATTGCACTGTCTTTATCAATGGTAAGTTTAATGCAAAAAAAATATATATATACTTCTTAAGAGCATTAGACAGCAAAAACTACTGTAACTATTCTAGATGATTGGAAGATTTCATATAAATAATCGATGATTGATCGTGACACATCACTTGTACAACTGATTCGGTGTCCAAACTTTGTTCTGTTTTGAGTATCATTCAAATTACTATGCCATTCTTAATAGAAATAGATTAATGATAAAAATAAAAAATGCAAGACAGGGTTAGAAAATACTTCAGTCAATATAATACTTGAGATGATAATTCAGGTGATGAAAGGATGAAATACATTTGCATGCATGTATGTATATCATTATGAGTGAATGGTTCTGTTTCCTTTTTCTCATGTTTGTCTGTGATTTACAGGGTAAGATGATGATGCTGAATACTGATGATGGTACAGAACATCACTTCAGTCTCCAAGGAGAAGGACAAAAACCTCTAGCTCTGGATCATGTAGAGGTGGAATGTGAAGCTAGACAAAAGTAAGTTCCTCATTGATTCCACATGATTATCATCATCACCGTCATTAACCGCAACATTATTATCATCATCATCATTATCATCATCATCATTTTCATCATCACAATCATCATCATTACCATCATCACTATCATCATCATCATCACTGTCATCAACAGCAACATCATCATTCATCATCATCATTACAATCATCATCACTGTCATCATCAACAGCAGGATCATCATCCATCAGCATCATCTCATCATCATCATCACTATCATCATTACCATCATCACTATCATCATCATCATCTCATCATCATCATCATCATCACTATCATCATTACCATCATCACTATCATCATCATCATCTCATCATCATCATCATCACTATCATCATTACCATCATCACTATCATCATCATCATCTCATCATCATCATCACTATCATCATTACCATCATCACTATCATCATCATCATCTCATCATCATCATCACTATCATCATTACCATCATCACTATCATCACCATCATCACTGTCATCAACAGCAGGATCATCATCCATCAGCATCATCTCATCATCATCATCACTATCATCATTACCATCATCACTATCATCATCATCATCTCATCATCATCATCACTATCATCATTACCATCATCACTATCATCATCATCATCTCATCATCATCATCATCATCACTATCATCATTACCATCATCACTATCATCATCATCATCTCATCATCATCATCATCACTATCATCATTACCATCATCACTATCATCATCATCATCTCATCATCATCATCACTATCATCATTACCATCATCACTATCATCATCATCATCTCATCATCATCATCACTATCATCATTACCATCATCACTATCATCACCATCATCACTGTCATCAACAGCAGGATCATCATCCATCAGCATCATCTCATCATCATCATCACTATCATCATTACCATCATCACTATCATCATCATCATCTCATCATCATCATCACTATCATCATTACCATCATCACTATCATCATCATCATCTCATCATCATCATCACTATCATCATTACCATCATCACTATCATCATCATCATCTCATCATCATCATCACTATCATCATTACCATCATCACTATCATCATCATCATCTCATCATCATCATCACTATCATCATTACCATCATCACTATCATCATCATCATCTCATCATCATCATCACTATCATCATTACCATCATCACTATCATCATCATCATCTCATCATCATCATCACTATCATCATTACCATCATCACTATCATCATCATCATCATCTCATCATCATCATCACTATCATCATCATTACCATCATCATTGTTATCATCATCATCATCACCATCATCACCATCATCACCATCATCCAATGGTGTCGATCCGTGATGTCATACTATTCAAGTGGTGGGATGAAACAATATCACCCCCCCCCCCCCTGAACAATAGATTCACAACACAAATCGACACCCATACCGCCATCATCATTATCATCTTCATTGCTATCATTATCATCAGCAGCAGCAGCAGCTCCGCCACCATCATCATCTTCATCCATGGGCGGAAATCCCAGGGGGGACAGGGGGGACGTGTCCCCCCTACTCAAAATAGTAGGGGGGACACAATATCAAATGTCCCCCCTACTATTTTTGGTCTTTTATGATGGTAAGAAATACATCATTCTAAATCGAAATAAAACATGTATTTTGGGACGAGATATGACCTTACTTTGGCGATGATAAATTTTTCTTTGCTTGTCAAATTTTCCCGCCCCTTGTCCCCATAGGCGGATCCAGGGGCCGAGGGGCCCGCCCCCCCCCCCCCCCTCTTGGCGGAGCAAAAAACGAAAAAAAGGTAAGAAAGAAGGAAAAAAGGAGGGAAAAGAGAGGAGAAAAAGAAGAGAAGGACGACGAGTGCATAAAATAAGATGAGGGGAAGACTTGGAAAATAAAAATAATCTTTCGTGCCACTATATAAAATTTTCGCTCGCGCTTCGCGCTCGCATTGCCTGTTAGGTGATTTACATATCTTGTTCAATATGGAGTTCGAATATCAAGTTTGGAAGTCAATATACAAAACATATTTCACTTTGGAAATCGAACTTTCATTATTTTGTGTAATTTACAAATTGGTTTTTAAAAAGTGCTCTGTAAAAACGTCAGTGTTATGGTCTGAATGTTAACATTTGCTGCTTGCGCTGCGCGCTCTCGCAAATTTTGATTTATCAGGTACCTATTATTTTCGTGTATTCCATAACGTTTTTAAAATATCCCTTTTCAGGTCTGATTGTCAAGACATATCAGCTAGCGCGCTGCACGCTCGCATTTTTTGGCGAGTTATATAAATGTTTCAATATTGATTATACAACAAACTACTTAAAATCCCCTTTTCATGATATATTAATATATTAACTGATGCATCCTATTCATAATCACAAAAGTGAAATGTCCAATTTTTATGCCATGATATCATCAGATTTCGCGCCCTCATAAGGCATTAATAAATATGATATTAATTTAATAACTAAATTGTCCCTTTTGTTTCATCTCGCGCTTAGCAATAGGAATAGGAAGATAATCATCATTTTCATATGATGACATGTCGTAAGAATGTCCCGGTCCTATGTCAAAACTCAAAGTAATAATAATATCAGCTCTTTTTTATAAAGTGCGATCCATATCCACCTTACAATTTTTCTACAAAGGGCTTGAAATATAAAGCTGAAATTGACTCTTTTTTCAGATCAGAATATCAAAGTTTCATGATTTTCATGATTAAAGTTGTATTTAGAATGCCTAGATTCTAGGTCTAAATATGAAACACGCTCGCGCATGTTTTTTCAGATACTCAACTTGTTCTCTAATTTAAAACATTATCCATTTTCAGATCACAATATCAAAAATTTTCTGCTCGCGCTTTGTGCTCGCATTATTATTGTAGGAAGACCCCATATTACTCATCCTTTTGATGATTTACAAAACATGAACAGATTGGCCCATTTTTAGGTCTAAATCTCGAAAAAAAATCTGCTCGCGCTTCGCGCACGCATCAATCGTTAAATTATATAGCTACCCTGTTCACGATTACAAAAACTGATTAAAATTTTCCAGTCTTTCTTCAGAAAGTTCAAAAATTTTCAGCTCGCGCTTCGCAATCGCATTTTTTGATTGTTGAAATAAATTATGTTAACGCCTTCATGGCTAAATGCAAGCAGTCCTTAACAGGTACCTTTTCAACAGGTACCAGTTCAAAACGTATATAAAAATTTTCTGCTCGCGGTTTGCGCTCGCATTAATTGTTTACTTATATACCTATTCTGTTTGAGTTACAAAAAGTGCTTAGAATTTCCATTCTTTAGGTGGAATGTAAAAAAAAATTCAGCTCACGCTTCGCGCTCGCATAATTTGATTGTTAAATGCTACTTTAACAGGTATCTTTTCCATCAGTTCATTTCTGCTCGCGCTTTGCGTTCGTAGTAATTATTAAGTTGCATACACATCTTTTTCAGGATAACAAACATTGCCCAGAATCAGTTCAAATTTTAGGAAAAAATACATAAAACTTCCAAAAAAATTAGCTCGCGCTTCGCGCTCGCATCATATAAATGAGGATTATGATATTATATATTAATTTAAAAGAATAAAGCTAAGAAGTGACTAATGAGGACTACCCCTTCAAAGAAACAAACAAAAATCATCTTCGAGCTGCCGATCGGGGAAAATAATTATGGCTGAAACAAATTTCCGCCCCCTCCCCTATTGGCGAAGGCTGGATCCGCCCCTGTGTCCCCCCTACCTTTTGGGAGAGATTTCCGCCCCTGTCTTCATCACTATCATCGTTATTGTTACCATCTTCATCATCATCATCTTCTTCATCAACATTATCATCATCATCGTTACCATCTTCATCATCATCATCCTCTTTGTCACTATTATCATCATCATCACTGTACAGATGGGTGGTTGGTAGAGCCATTGCAAATGTTGGGGCTGGAAATGAAGTGTACAGTACCTCTGCAAACTGACTCATCCTCATGAGACTTCATTGGCTCTCATTTTAGTCTTTGAATAAAGACACATTTTCTGAATATTAAGTGGGGAACTGATTGTCTATGGCAATGGCATGTGGTAATGAATCACCAAACCTGGTAACAACCTCGCCTGACCTAGCAACAGTCATGAGCCATGTATTCATCTTTATCTCAAAGGTATGCATGGCATGTGAAATTATCTAGCTATTATGTCATTGTCTGACCTAGCAATAATCATGAATCAGGCATTCATCGAGGTTTAGTGTCCCACTATTGTAAGACAAATTCCTGAAGGCGATTCACATATGTTGCATTTTTTGAAGGCTTAATGTTAGAATACCTTTTGTGAACTGGTCATTATGAATGCAAGTCTAGTTTGATGGAATGGATTTCTGATTTGTATTGATGAATGCGTGATAAAAGATTATCTCCTCTCTGCCTATTGGATGATTGCACTCGAGTCTATTATTAAACATCATGTTTATGCATGAGATTTTGGAAGTTAAAACCATGGCGCGGTGGTTTCTTCACTAACTGTCAAAAAGTTTGCTTATCATTTGCTGGAGTATATAAGAATCGCCTTGCTTGTCTGTAGATTGGAGGCAGTGAGCAAGCAAGGCCAGTGTGCAGTGACACATATAACAGAACATGTGACTAGTCATGTGATGATGATGTCATACATGATGATGTGATCACATCAACATAACAATGAACATGCACAACACAAGACTCTACAACATACCATAACCCGCAGCTAACCTTTATGCTGTATGCTGGCCTTGTTTATTATCTATTTATGTCAGCCTTTTTTCGGCTGACATGAATAGGTGATTGCTAGTGGGCTGCGTTTTCAACTCAAAAGTAATTTATGCTAATTAGATTTGAGTCAAAGATTCAACTGTACAGTGTAGGTTGATATAGGTAGGCTGTATTTGCTTCTCTTGCATTTTGTTTCCGTCAATATTTTCTTTCATTTACAAGTTTAGGTAGTTCTGTGAGTTTTTTGTCAATGTATCAGAATCATTATTGGTCAATGACACCCAGATGAGAATTTTGAATTTTGGGTGTCAATGTACAAGAATTTTGTTCATTATTTATGAAATAAATAAGTTTCTTCAAATTCAGAGGTCAACAAATTTAGGATATTGTTATCAAATGAATGCTTTTTCTCTCTTTAAGCCTAGGATATTGTTTCGTTTTGAAAAATTATTCATTTTAGTTGTCAAAATCGACACTACTACCATGTTTAATCAGAGGAGTTCCAATTGTTTTAAGATTAATTATTGGCAGAATTTCTAATTATAAATATTACTGCTGTATGCTTTACCACCTTACAACCATATAGCCTATTCACACTTTTAATAAAATTGACCAATTACAGAATAAAGCGTCTGATCCGTGTCCCCAATGTGACGGGAAGGAAGATGATGTATCACGTAGTATCGGACCTTCCTATCGTCACCGGTGCTCCAACCATCGTTGTACTGCCGAGTAAGGAGGAAGAGTATACCATTACCGTATCACCATGGAAACGAGGCAAATTTGAAGGCATCCTCTCCTTTATTGCTGGGAGCACTCAGAATTTGAGGTAAGGAAGGAGAATGGTAATTTATTGAGAAAAGAAAATAGTCATCATGAAATGGCAGTGTAATGTATAATTCTGATTCATATATTTTATTTGGATAGTTAGATATAATATATACCGAGTAGATGCTTTCAAGAATACTTAGATGAATTATTCATGTTATCTCTTTCTTTTGTAGATTTGTAGATGAATATCAGGGTCTATTAAAATTTTAGTTCTATCTGAGTATCTTCTACTGGTTAGGAGCTAGTTACAACATCCCTCCAGTCAACTCCGTCTCTTGCCTTCCTGGTACACCCTTGGTACACCCTTGCAGTTTTTGTCTACTCCAATTTTTGACATTCTCTTCATATTTCTTTCTAGGCCTCCTTGGTCTAGTTCCCTCAAATCTCCCTTTGTGCATATCTTAAAACAGGGCTCCACACTAACCCTTTTTTTCTACTGGTCCAACCTATTCATGTCGGACCAGTAGATACCCAGTTTTTCAATTTTTTACTGGTCCGAACCTAAAATCTACAGGTCCCAAAAAATAAAGAAAACATTAAAAAAAGGCGTGAGTTTATTTTGCTGTCCTTTCTTGTTACCCCCCCCCCCAAAAAAAAAAAAATGAAGGAATGAATGAATGAAAGACAAAAAGAAAGAAAGGAAGAAAGAATAAAAGAAAGGAAGGAAGGAAGAAAAAAGCAAAGGTAAAGAAAGGATAGATGTGAAGGAAGGAAAAAAAGAAAGAACTAAAGAAAGAAAGAAGGAAAGGAAGGAAAGAAAGAAAGAAAGAAAGAAAGAAAGAAAGAAAAAAAAAAGAAGGAAAGAAATGATGCAAGCAATAAAGAAAGAAAAAAGACAGAAAGTAATGAAAAAAGAAAAAGAAAGAAGGAAAGAAGCAATAAAACAAGAAAGAAAGGGTAAAAGGAGAGATGGAAAGAAGGAAAAAAGAAAGAATAAAAGAAACGAAGGAAGAAAAAAGTAAAGAAAAAATGTGAAGGAAGGAAAAAAAAAACCAAAGAAGGAAAGGAAGGAAAGAAAGAACAAAAGAAAAAAAGAATGAAAGAAAGAAGGAAAGAAATGAAGCAAGCAATATAGAAAGAAAGAACAAAAGACAAATTAATGAAAGAAAGAAGGAAAGAAGGAATAAAAAAAGAAAGAAAGGATAAAAGGAGAGATGGAAAGAAGGAAAACAGAAAGAAAGGATTGAAAGAAGGAAGAAATCAAGAAAAGGGAAAATGATAGAAGGAAAAAAGAATGTTGGGAAGGAATAAAGAAGGAAGGAAGCAAGCAAGCAATATAAAAAAAAGAAAGAAAATGTAAAAGAATAAATGAAAGGAAGAACAAAAAAGAAAGACAAAACTTCAAAGAAAGAAAGGAAAGGAAGCAAGCAGTAAATAAAAGGAAGAAAGAAAAGGTAAAAGGATCGATAGATGGAACAAAGGGGAAAAAGAAAGAACAAAAGACAAAGAAGAAAGGAAGGAATGAAAGAGAGAAAGGGCTGAAAGAAGGAATAAAAACAAGAAAGGGTAAAGAAAGGATGGAATGAGGAAAGAAAGAAATTAACAAAGAATGAAGGAAAGAAAGGGGAAAAGAAGGAAGGAAATGAAGAAAGAAAGAAGAGATAAATATAGGATGGATGGACTCAAGAATTAAAGAAAGAAGGAAATCAAAAAAGAAAGAAAAAGAAAGAGCATTAGAAATAGAGAAAAATATTAACAGGACAGAAAGAATGAAAGAACGAAAGACAAAGAAAAAGGGAAAATTAAAAAAGAAAGACAGTAAAAGAAGAGAGGGTAGAAACAAAGAAAGATTGAAAAGAAAGATTGAAAAGAAAGAAGGAAAGAAAGATTGAAAGAAAACAAAGGAAGAAAGCTAAAACTATCATCATAAATAAATTATCAGTTTCTTTTTGGCTCAATTAAAATATACTAGTACTAGCTACGAAAGAAACCAAGTGTATCAACACACACACAAATGCATATGTGGGGCTATCATGTATTCAGACGATATCACTCGAAACCCGATCTCTTTGAACTAAAACAGAAGTGAAAATTTCTCCTTTTACTGCTTACAAATGACAGAGTTACCCCAATTTTGGCAAATTTTTAGGAAATATGGACATTATAAGAGCTTTTCATTAATGTGAAATGTGAATTTTGACAGTTCTGTGAGAGATTTCTGCCAGAGGTTAGCCAAGCTTCGTTCGTGCAGCCAGTAGGAAATTTACCATGTGGGCTGTGTGGCTGGCTAGCCATGTGTACACTGTATGTTACCCTATTAAAAATTGCATGCGATTCATTCTGTGTGTGAATGCCAGAATTTAACGGGAGGAAAATGGTTCGCAATTTGAGTCATGGAATATTTTTCATGTTTATGTTGGACTAGCGAATTTGACCATTTCTGAAAAAGTTACTGGCCCAACAATAGTTTTTATTACTGTTTATGTCGGACCCATAAATCTTGCTATTTTTGGAAAAATTACTGGCCCGACAATGATATTTTTTACTGGTCATGTCGGACCAGTAAATCTTGCTATTTCTGAAAATCTACTGGCCCGACAGTGATTTTTACCGGTCTGGGACCGTCGTACCGGCGCTAGTGTCGAGCCCTGCTTAAAACAAAGTTTATTGATTATAATTATGTTATATATGGTCGATCTATCAGTATTTTTTTCCTGGTTAGGAGGCTCATTGCAACATCCCTCCACTACACTATATCTTTTGTTTGTCATCCTTGTACACTCTTACAGTTTCACTACACTCCATATTTTTACATTCTCTTCATAAGTCCAGGAAGGAACCCACCAGTCTTTCTTCATTATATAATTGATATATAATTCTGAAACAATAAGAATGTTTCAAATTTTTTCTCCCTCTAGTCTTCTTTCATTAAAGAAAAATTATTGATATATAATTCTGACACAATTAAAATGTTTCAAATTGTTTGCCAAATACATCATTGCTCCATGATCAAATTGTCTCTTCTTCAATTCCCATTCCTTTATATCTGTGATGATATTTATAGTGATAATAAAAACAATGATGATAGAAAATAATAATAAATGTTAATATTCAAAGGTTTATGTCTAGTTTTTTGTCCTAGTGAAAAGAAGACTTATTCCAGATATTCGCATAATGCTAGAAGGTAGTAAAACTGCCACATCCCTGCATAAACCCTATGCATTTAGAAATGTGATGCGTAGAATATTGATTCCAAGAAATAATATTCATTGTACTAAAAAAAAAAAGATCTTGTAACCTTTGCTACAGGGATGAGCCTGATGATAGTGATATCAGCTCTGATCAAGCCGAGCGTGACCTACGTCCTTACAGTGGCAAGTCATCTGTCAGCAGCTTAGCATCATCCTCACAGAACACCGGGGGTAGCAAGATTCGTGATGAGACGTCTGGATACCGTGTCTGGTTCTCACTGGCTGTCAAAGGTCAGTGAATTATATTTTTAAAATGGCGAATAGCTAAAAGTGTGATTGTACAAGATTTTGCATGAGATGAAAGATAGATGACCTATTCAACAAGGCTAGAGTGTTTCTTTCTTTCACCAAGTGTGAAATCTTGTACCATCACACTCATGCCTATTCGCAATTTTGTGTTGTACAATGCCTCGGAAGTTGGCAAAAATATGAACAATGATCAATTTCTTCCTACATTATTCTATGAAAATGAGGGAAAGGAAAGCAAACAGCAAATCCTTGCAGTGTACCTACTATCGACAGCAGCAGTGCGCTTTTAGCCAATAGACCGTACGTGTAATGCAGAAATTAAAAAATTATGTTTAGAATTGGATTTGTACGGGTACTTTCATTTTCTGCAAAAAATCGCAAAATCTATTTTTTTACCAAAATTGACTGATAGACGGTTCGGATAAACACGGATGATATGTTATAACTGAATATATAATGTGATGATAATACATGTATGTATGAAATGTACAATTGCTTAAATCATTGTATTTCATTGATTATACAGCCACACCCCCGCCACCGGAGCGCATCATCGGAATCACCTGCGCTGCTCAGTCCGCTTCACTGATGGAGGTTGAGATCTTCAACCCAACCAAGGATGAACTAACCTTTGATGTGTCCATCGAGGGGGAGGGGCTTCGTGGTGACCCCACAGTGACCTTGAAGCCTGCTCAGAAGAAGTACTACCAGCTAGTCTTTGCTCCAGCGATCATCGGTCAAACAACCGGAAGGTGAGTGGCAAGCTTTTAGTTCAATTATTGAAACTAGAAGTTCATTGCTTCAAGTCTAAACTATGCTTTACTGTTTCCTAGTCATAAGATCTGCATTTCTCATGTAATTGATATTACTTGAGCTGAAAAAGAATATCAAATTTTTGTCTTCAAGTCAAGATTAAAAGCTATATCCTATTCATTTGTTCACTTACACAACTTAAGTTAATAGTCACCAATGACATTAGAACAGAGAAAATCTATTTACCAGAAGATTGAAAACTTTATTAAAATCTATACAGTGCATCTCACTTTAGGAGTGATATGAGTATAAAGGTTTAATATATAAAATGGTAGGATACAGTGATTTGATGGCATTCTTGAATGATGATTTAAGTGTCTTCTACTGCAGCCCAATCTTCTAGAATACCACCAATACTGAGTTCTGGTATTCACTGAACCTGATAGCACAAACCCTAGCGGTTCGATTAATCAAATAGATACAATGCGTTCATTAGAAAGCATTGTTGGTTGATATTGCATAGGATACTATTAGTGTCTTCTACTGTCTTTGACCCCTGCAGCCTGATCTTCCAGAATGCAACCATCGGTGAATTCTGGTACTCACTGAACCTGACAGCCGAGACACCAGCGCCTACTACCCTACCACACATGGAGTGTGAGCTTGGTAAATGGAATCGTCAGTTCATCCCGTTGAGTAACCCGACCGAAGAGACCTTGGAGCTGACTCCTAGCTGCTCCAACCAGGAGAACTTCACCCTAGAAGTGGACCAGGAAAGAAAGGTGAGTTCATAACCTTCTTCTCTACTTAACCCACCTCCTTTACTCCTGATGGGTGCTTCATAAAAGCTATTTGTAAGTTATGAGCAACTTTACGAATGACTTGTGACCATTTATTAGGAACTTAATCAACACTGATGGAAATCTGGGGCCTGTTTCATAAAGGACTTGTAACTTTGCCATTATGGAAACCTTGATGATTGGCTGCTGAGCCCTGTTGCCATGGTAGTTGCCATTATGGCAAAGTTACAACAGTTGCAAGTCCTTTATGAATGGGCCCCTGGTGTATGTCATTTACCATGAGAAAGGGTCACCAGTCAGTCATGAAGTCACTCGTAACTTAAGAACAGTTGTGTGAAACACCCACCAGTGCCCCATTTCATAAGGACTAACTTTTATGGTAACTTTGTTATGGTACCTACAACAGAAACCTTGATTGCACTTTGCTGCTAAGCCCTGTTACCATGGTAGTTACCAGAATGAAAAAGTTACCATAATCACAAGTTATCTAGGAAGAAGGCCACTGGACATAGGAAACTGGGTATCCATCAGCATAAACTGTCTTTGATGGTATTAAAACTTCAACAGGAGCATGGCGGTGATTTGATTTCATGCGTCACCTTCAAAACAAGTATGTATAACCAGCTTCAATAGTACATCAGCAACATTGTAAAGGCCATGTAAGGATTTGGGAACGAAAGAGAGAAAATATGATTACTCGTGTCTTATTCTTGAAAATTATGTTAGAAAATGCGAACAATTCAAATATATATAACAGGTATTTTGGAGTCAAGCCGAGGCAATGTTTGAGTCATTTTCAGCCCATGAATTCGGTGAATGTGTTTGAACTCCTTTTAAAAACTTGTCTTAGTCCTCACTATTTGTTCTATTATTCAGATTGTCCTGGCTCCTCATTCAACGGAAGAAGTCCCTCTTCAATTCATGCCTTCAGCCCTTGGTCAGTCTACGCACACTGCAAAGATAACCTTCAAATGTGAACAGGTATCTACACCATTCATTCAACTGCATTTGCTTTTTTTTTTTTCCTTGTATTGGATTAACTGGTTTCAAAATAGTGAATTCAGATTCATTAGATCTAGAACCTTGGGGATATCTGTTATTTTTACTCCGTTATTAGTGATGCCTCGGTGTCTATGTTCTGATTTGAATCTACGGTAGACCTTACATGAGTCAAATAATTGCCAAAGTCAAAACAATATTTTAGAACAAAATATGCAAAACATGTCTAAATTACATGTTTTAAGTCAAATTTAGCCTTAAAGATGAACAGGTTTATGTGGTCCGAAGAGATTTAAATAAGGCAGAGGTCACCTAGTCAGCAGGCACAGACCCTGATTGAAACTTTGATCTACAAGTGCGTCTCCACGCAAAGACTAGCACATTCAGACCCTTAACTTCAGTGAAGGGTTTGCACAGCAGACTAGAGGTCTCCTGTAACACAACTCTCTCTAAGACAAGTTTCTGAACTGTATTTTGCATTTTGATTTCGCAAACTCTGCAACAATATTTTGCATTTGTACCTTCCCTATTCAGCTTGGTGACTGGGTGTTCATAGCATCTGGTACGGGTCTAACCCCGACACCCTTGGACCCAGTCAGTGTGAGTGCTACCCTGGGATCAAACACCTCTCTCATCATCCCATTCAGGAATCCCACTTCAGAAAATATCCTGGTTAATATTGTCCTTTCTGGTGAGTATCTCTGTAATGTTCTCATTTTCAACTTGTGTTTCCTGTTTAGCTCATATCGACACCACGGATTATCTTGTCTGTATCATGTTGTTGTTTAATTTTGTATATCTCTTCAGTTTGTAAGTATCTTGTTATGCAAATGAAAAGAAAGATGTTATTAAATTGCTATTTCTGAACTCGCATTCAAAAGTTTAATTGGGAGGGGGATCTAAAGCTTTTTTCACCATCAGTGGTGTCATGCATACCTTGTTTTCTATAGTATGTTTAACGTTAACAATAAACAACATTCTTAGATATTTGCTTCACGAGTCCTCAGTGGCGATTAAAACCAGTCATATAAACATTTGTCTATGGGGACCTATAATCCCTTGTCCACTGTTACCATCACCGTACAGACAACACGGAACTTGCCGAGTCCGCTCAAGGCCGTCTAGACCGCAACCGGATCAAGGCCGAATCGGCCTTCTGCCTGCTCCTGAAACGAACTGCCAGTATCCCTGTTGGACCGAAGGCCACTCTGGATATCCCCATCACCTTTGCCCCTGATCGTATGAACCTCCATGAAGCACTGTGTATTGTTTCTATCAAGAGAGAGAATGGAGAGCACTGGGATTACTTGCCCATGAAGGATCCTGACCATCCATCAGCCAGGAGGTAAGTTTGAAGTCATTTTGTCTTTAAAATGTTTGTACTTTAGAAAAGCATTCCGTTCCAGAATATTGTTTTTGGTGGGAAGGTGTAATTCATGTTTGAAATTTTTAGAAATTGTAAGTAATATATTGCTGTTTGTAGTTAATACTTACCAGATTTTTTTTAAGAAAGGAGAATATTATATGAAAATAGTGAAAACCAGAGCATGAATTTACCCAGGTCATCCATTGGCCAGGGGGTAAGCTGAAGGCAATTTGTCTTTTAAATCGTTATCTGCTTTAGAAAAGCATTTCATTCCAGAAGATTGTTTTAAGTGGTGCTAATTTTCAGTATTTAGTACAGGGGTCCATTTCATAAAACTTGTTACAATAACAAATTTACAATAATATTATAAGCCACTGAAATCCTTCGATCTGATTGGCTGATACTAAACTTGTTATAGAAATATTGCATTTGTTGTTATTATGAAACGGAGCCCTGAAGTTTTTCTCTTATCAGTCTCATGTGTTCTATGATAGTTCTTGTTCAGGTTGGCAGCTGTGGATGGTAGAATCAATGTTTAAAATCCTAGTAAATTGTAAGCAGTATATTTCCGTTTATACTTGTACCTACCAGAGTTTTTATTCAATTGAATATTCTATGAAAATAATGAAGACTATGAATTCATAATTCATTAATATCCCATTTAGATTCATATTTACTTCAAATGATTGAATGGTACCTAATCTGTCAGCAAGTAAATCTTTGTACTTTTGGTGTTGGTTGTTGTCAATGAGTTGGTTTGGAAGAAAATATAAATTGCACTTCTAATACCTACAACAAACTTGATGAGAATCACCCTCTGTGGACTGTAGATCTGCCTTTTTATAGTTCTAACTCATCAGTATAGTCTGGTGTAAAGTGGTGAGATACATGTTAATGTCTTCTTAAACAACTAATTACTTATTCTCAATCTGTTCCACCTCAAGGGACCATGACAGGCGTGAGAAGAGTGGTGGTCTTCGGGACATCCGCTGGCTCTACCCCATCAACGGGATCCCAGAATCCCAACCTAAGGTTGACCGTGGTGCGGTGATCAGCTGCCAGGCTAGAAGTAGGATAGAGGAGAGGTTGGAGGTCTCACTGACTGGTGCTGTACCTAGCTCAGCCAGTAGCAATCAGATGGTCAAGACTAGAGCAGTCACTCCCAAGGATCAGAATCGGACGATAGAGGAAGATGGCGTGGTGGCTGGAGAAGGTACAAAAATCTTTTCTACTATCAAAAGCTTAACCTTGTATTTATTTTGCTCTTTTCAAAATTGTTAATCATGGAAAGTATGTCTTTACCAAGTTTATATCAGATATCATCATTCATATTCAATGACAGTGATAAATTAATGAGATTTTGTTTCTCATTATATATTACTATTATCCGATTTGAAGGATGGTTTTCGATCTGATCTTTCTTAGCTAGATCAGGGAATAATGAAAATCAAAGTACAAATGCTCAAATTGATCCAATTTCATGTACTGAATTTTTTTTTTACCTCATTGCTGAGCACTTACTGCATGATTATTCATTTCTTTGAACTTAAATTAATCTCAAATTAATTTCAAATGGACACATGCCCAGTCAGTTGGAATTTATATAATGTTTTTGCTCTTTATTAATTTTGACTAGGTATGATGGTTCAGTATAAGAGCATCATATTCCTGTAACTCTATTTCGTCTCGTTTTTTTTTTAGGTAACACCTTAGCCAGTGAGTTCAACTACGAGCTTCTCTACCCCAATGATGAGGCCAAGGTACAGCTAGAGAATGCTGTCTCTCTTCAGCTCATTCGCAAACAGAGAGAGAAGCTTTCCGGCAACATGACACTCGTATTCAACGTCATCTATGCACCATTCAAGATCATGAGGTAGTCATTTCCAACCTTGTAAAAAAAACTTCTTAAATTGTAATACAACAGCCAAGCTTTGTGTGTTTTTTTTTGTTAATACCATGGACTTTATAAGTATGTCTATTATACATATCATATTCAGATAACCATATAGAATATTGACTTGTTAATACATTGAATTACTAGTAGCTTATATCATTCAGTGTAACACAATAAATTGTCCATTATTAATTTAACAAATGGAAAAAGAAGGGACATAAATGACAGTACTTTTGGTGGTGATTTTTACCTGATTGCTAAGAAAGCATGGATGCTTGTAAACAAGCAACCAGAGGACCAACGGCTTAAGGTCCTCTCTGAGGGACCTGGTATTGAGGATTAATGCACTACCAAAGGACACTCGCGCAACAAGTTGGAATTGAACCCAGTTCACTGAAATCCAAAACCCCTGCTCCACCAAAATCCGAAAACCCTGCTCCGACTTAGCTATTGTGCCTCCATGATGTGGTTGACCCACCTTGTATATGAATTTTTCAAATATAGATATTTATCATAATTATTAGAAATAGTTCTGGGGTCGGGGGGGGGGGGGGGTGTCACAAAGAGTTGAATGACATTTGACTTAGGAGTCGTGCTTAAATGTAGATGTACACATGACATCTAATGCGCAATCTTAATGATTAATACAAAGAGGTGAGCATCCTCTTAGCATGATTTGACCAATGCGGTCACACTGCACATAACTGGAATTTTCAAATTGAACTCTTTGCGGAATAAATCCCTGGTCTGAAAAATGCTTGATTTATTCAATTTATGGAAGGTTAGCTCCATTGTATTCCTCAACCATTTTTTTCCTTTTTGGTAATATGAAAAATTAGCTGCTTTGAGACATATAGGCCCGTATTCTCAAAAGAGGTTTCAATTGTATCATGGTACAACACCATAGACTAAGCAGGTTTTTGTACATAATTTCTAGTCACTAACAATTGTGCTTTTTTGTGTGTCCATTAAGAAAAGTTCTAATTATAAATGCTCGCTTTTGGCAAAAGGGGCTGAATTGAAGCGCGATGATACAATAAATCTGCACACACCATGGTCCAATTACATATTTGTAATCTCTCTTCCTTTCTATTTATATACAGACATGATGTTCAACTGTGTATTAAGGCAACCACCGGAGGAGTATGGCGATTCCCTCTTGGTTTCATCTCCACCGAGCCTACGGTTGATGATCTCATCACCATAGAATCAGTAGGACTCAACAAGCAAGCGATGGTTGGGTTTAGGCTTACCAGTCAAGCTAGGTAAGTTATTGGTGGTTTTGTAAAGACTCCTCACAGGTTGAAACTTTATGCCAAGGAACAGCTATTGCTCCTGTAATTGTCTTCCATAAAATTCATCTGACTTTATAATAAAGTCAGATGACGTTTATCAATCCTAAAAAAGTGTGATATCTTCCAAAAAGTAAATAAATGTTTCTTCAATACTGTATTAAAAAAAAAGAATTTGTATGCTGATAAGTTCAGTATAGAATATAAATTTGACATCGCAAATTTTCACTTCCCTGAGTAAAAATATATCTTCTATATTGAATTTTTGTGTGTGTTTTATTTTACAAATTACAGTATACAAATTAAAATATTCATTTGTTGAAAGCTTTCAATATCTTCACTTCCTACCTTCTGGAGCTGAGAAAGTGTATTTTTATATCTTTTTAACATTGAGTTTCAATCTTTTTAAGAGTTCCCATCTTGAGTTTGGCATAAAGCTCCCCATAATACAATTCATTTTGATTATTCTTGCAGACATCCTGTAGGCTTCCAGTCTTACTTTGTAGCCGAGAGTGATGTTGAGTTCTCAGTGAGTCCCCAGACGGGAGAACTCAAACCTCTGGGTACACCAGGAACTCTCATTACCGTGGGATTCACACCCAAGCTCTATGGAAAGACTTATCATGCCAAGCTCGTTGTACAGGTAAGAAGAACCTTATATTGCTTCTGTGTCTTCACTTATTGCTGTCTATGCCTTGACACTCTCCACCCAGGGTGGTCTTTTATGAAGCTATGCATGAACTTTGGACTGGTGATCCATTACCTGGCGAACTGATTTACTCATAATTTTCTTTTTTGTTTGAACATGATGGGAGCAAGCTATTGATAGAATATGCATATAATATGAATGGATAAGTAATATCATAGCCTTTGCTGTACATGTTAGGAATTTTAGTGGATAGGGTACATGTATGTGCTATTCAAAGGATATAACTTGCTTTAAAGTTCTTTCTGGAAAATCATTAATATGCATGGAGAAGTAATATCATAGCGTTTGCTGTATGTTAAGAATTTTAGTGGATAGGGTATGTGTGTGCTATTGAAAGGTTATGCTTTAAAGTTCTTTCTGGAAAATCATTAATATGCATGGATAAGTAATATAGCCATAAAGTATGTTAGGAATTTTAGTGGATAGGGTATGCGCTATTCAAAGGTTATTACTTGCTTTAAAGTTCTTCTTTTCTTGAAATTCATTAATGTGCAACCAGGGATTGACTTATCTTCTCTAAAATTAGATTATCTGTTCAAACCTGTATAAAAAGACCCACCCAACTGAGACAGGAAAATCAATTTTCAGAATTGAGCAAGTGGTCTTTATGAACACATTCCTTTGATTCATATTTCAATGGTGAAAATTAAGAGAGACCAACCTTCAGTCTTTCTGCTACAGGAAGTTTGACCATACTAGATGCTTCATTCTCCTTACAGACGGCTGACATGCAATGGACGTACCAGCTCAAGGGGGTTACACCTGAATACACCCCGCCCACAGGACAGTCCCAGAAACCTATCCAAGGACCCCACCCTAGTCCAATCAGACGAAACAAACCCAAGAACTTCATCCTTGACAACCTTAGCCTGACCACAACGGCAGTGTCGTCACCCATCAAAGGAGCTCCAGTACTCCTGAAAAGTAATGGTATTTAACTGTTGGATGGACACGAACCCAAGATTTTAAATAACCTTAGCCCAACTACAATGGCAGTGTCTTCACCCATCAAAGGAGCTCCAGTACTCCTGAAAAGTAATGGTATTTTACTGTTGGATGGACACGAACCCAAGATTTTAGATAACCTTAGCCCAACTACAATGGCAGTGTCTTCACCCATCAAAGGAGCTAAAGTAATGGTATTTAACTGTTGGATGGACACGAACCCAAGATTTTAGATAACCTTAGCCAAACTACAATGGCAGTGTCTTCACCCATCAAAGGAGCTCCAGTACTCCTGAAAAGTAATGGTATGTAACTGTTGGATGGACACGAACCCAAGATTTTAGATAACCATAGGTGATGTCGTCATCACCTATCAAAAGAGTTCCAGTACTCATGAAACCAACAGATATTAAATCAATAAATTCACTTTCTTTATCTGTCATGGGCACAACTTCAAGGAGCTGCCATGTTCCTAGAAAGATCATGGATGTTATTGTACAGGGCCCAATTCATAAAACCTGTTATGTTAACAGAACAGTATAAAACTACTGAAATCATTCAATTTCATTGGTTGATGATGAAATTGTACCTAGAGCAAGTATTTATGAAACTGGACCCAGATCAAGGAGTGTGTTGCCATGAAAGCAAGAAGGGGTGGGGGCATGTTATATCAGCTACTGGAAAGAAGTGAAGACTTGCTCACAGAGATAAATGAAATGATGCTGACCACAAGAGGCATATACATTTGCACTTTTACGGAGTAATCAATAAATTATCTCTGGCAATTCATTTGTACAGTTTTTTTTACTGCAGTAAATTTGATGAAGTTTTTGTTGTGGACTTCTTAGAAATTCCATATTGATACAAAAACACTTTTGATCTGTCCGTTATTTATTGTAGAATAGGTAAAGAATTGTTGTATATTTCTAAAAATGCTTTGTTTATATTTCAGTCATAAATTTGGAGTTACCTCCAGACTTCTATGCACCACCTTTAAGGAATGATATTTCTATGTGTATATATATTATGCAATACTCGTACATTGAAGCCTTGTTATCTGTCCAATGACTCTCCTATTGTATTGCCACATTCCGTCCAGCAATTTCCAAGTATTCCTACCAGATCACCATGGAGTTCAATTTCTTCTAAATGTTGTGAACCACCTTCAATAAAATAATTCCTTCAGTATTTTATGTATGCACTTTGGTATATTGCTATCATTTTTCTGGTACCAAAATACATGAATTCTAATGTACATATAATTGTGCTCTATGCCATTCAGTATGGTTTTGATAATATATCTGTAAGAGAATGCTGTGATTTATTTCAAGCAAATCAAATTCACCTTGAATACTATTAGCAGAACAAGAATCAACATAAATTCAATAATGACAGCAACATGTTCATATAATGTAAATATTTTTATTACAAAAGATTGCCTGTACATGTATGTTTGTCTTTATTGTAAAGGTCCAGAGCTTATTTGGAAATAAACAATCTTACCAAAATGTTCAAGATTTTCTACCTTTCATTTACTGTGTAATCATAGACTTGTGAACTAAATCTGATACCATGAAAATACATATATAACCCAAGTTTAATAATTAAAAAAATATGAAAATGGCAAGCATCGACAACAGTTGAAATGGGAGATCAGCAATATGGAATGAAAATCAAAGAACTGTTGACAGCATACAGATACACTATACCAATTTTATATGACTGAATGAAATGAGATCTAAATACTATGTAACAATTATACTAAAAACATTGACATGAGGAGTGTTCTTAATCAACGTCAGGCTTAGGCAGTATAACTTTTCAACAATTGATCAGAATAACTTCCAACAAGGATCAAACAAAAGAATTAAAGATAAATACAAGTTGTAACGATCTCAAAATAAATTCAAACAGCAACCAAATGACTCTGGAAGAAAATGTGTAATTGCTGAGAAATGAGCAAAATAAGCAAGGAATTCATCAAATGTTAGGTATTTTTTCCCACTATCAGTTTTGAGCTAAGATTTCATGATTTCACAAGCATAGATTTTTTAATATATCAGGGGGGTGTTTCACAAAGATTTAAATATGACTTCGGTCGCACTTAAATGTCGACGCGTACATGATATGCAACGCGCAATCTTATTGATCAATACGCAATAGTGCGCGTCCTCTTGGCATGATCTGACCTATGCTGTCATGCCTTTTATACAGCGCGCAACTAGACATTTAAGTGCGACTCTAAGTCATACTTAAATCTTTGTGAAACACCCCCCTGATCTAGATTGTGACAACCTTCATTTAGAAAACTTTCTCATGAAATAATTGGAAGTAGTGAGGAGGTGACTTCAATGCATACTGTTTTCTGATATTAGGTAAAACATAAAATGTCATTAATTTCTTACTTTTTAGCTGATCGTGTGAACAATTTGAAATTCACTTTGTTTTGAGGCAATTTTTTTCAGCCTAAAATTAGCTTGCACAAACATGTAAAACCAAAATCAACTAATATAGTTGTTACAATTGCAACAATCACTTTGCCACAAAACATATATACCCAAATTTTCTCACTATTTTGCCATCTTTGATAGATGTGTATATACAGAAATGGACCAACATTACGAGGCAGAGGTAAAAAAAAAAACAGATCACAATGCATGCAATATATCTACCCATGTCAAACAAAAAACAGATGTGCATTTTACAAATTCAAGCTTTGCAAGAGGTGGCAATGGGTTTTCTTTTTCTATTTTCAATAAAATGAGTTATAATAATGCAGCACTTTCAAAATACCCATCTCAAATTGTAGGCAGGAGGAATTCCTTTTATATGAAGATTGATGTTAAAACATCTAAAACATCCAATAGTGCAGCTATATTTTCAAACGAAAGAGCAAATTGAGTGTATACTCTGTCTTTTGCAGATCATGAGTAATGAATACAAAATGGTATTCTAATTTTCACACAATCAAATACTTCATCCCAATCCCCCCCCCCCAAATACATTTATACTTTCAATTGATTCACAGCCATACTTTGTCTACATTAAAGATACCATAAATGTAATAACTTGTGCACTACATTCCCAAATATGCATAAACTATAAATAAAAGTACTTTTTAACATGCATGTTCATCATCAAATTATTGTTCTCTTACTCAACTCCCTAATATGCATAAAGTACTTTTTAGCATGCATATTCATAAGCATATCAGAAAATACAAATATAAGAATGAAAGACCGTCTTCTTTTTTGAAAACCTTCCTTGTATTTGTTAAGTAAATGACAAAAACATAAGTTGTGTCATGAATAATTTATTCATGATATTCATAAAAGCAACAAAACAATTGTTGTTCTAATCTTCTAGCCTAATGAAATAACATCAGTTTTAAAACATATCAAATTGCATAAGTAAATAGGAATGCATTTCATTCAAGGTTTTCATAAAAACAGTGCATCAATCTCGTTTAAGTAGACATATATGGAAACTTGTATCATTTCAATTTTGATCAGGGGGGGAGGGTGCAAGGATATCTCAATCGGGGGGGGGGATGACCCAAAGGTGAGGCATCTTTTTTTTTCAATTAAATGATTATGAATTACCCAGCTTATACCACTTTTCTAATTCTTTTTTTTTCTTTTCACATTGGGTGATTTCAAGTACATATACGGTGTTGAAACGATGCTGGTGTTGGAATTGACCTTGAAAAATAAGACGTATTTCCAGCAGTTCGTGTTGGGCACTGGTGTCGAATGTCATCTGCTGACGGAGCATCACAGCTGGTGTTGACGATCTACGTGTAATTACCCCATTCACCAACACCAGCCCCCAGGGTTTGGGAAAATCATGATTTCAAGTTCGGTGTTGGTGTTGGTGATGTGAAGCCCATGTACAGGCGGCGAGCAGGAGAAAACATTCCCGTAAAATTAGATTTTTACAGATCTTAAGTCTTAAAAAATTTAATGGACAATGTTTACTCTTTCGGATCCTTAAGTAATTTTAGCCTTTGCAATATGTACGATGAGATATTACTGTAATTTCTCCCAAATTTCATTTTCTTTGTCGAGAAGTTCTCGCGTAAAGTTCAGGCAGAGGCGGGACATCAAAGGCTATCAATATTGGATCGGTATCGTTCCTCTACACCCAGCTCGGTGTTGGAGCTTGGTTCAGCAGGCGTTTCACACTCTCAACACCAACACTGAACTTGAAATCACCCATTGTGTATCTTGATCCAGAAATCGCTAAGTACGTGATGAATGATGATAGGAATGATGGCAGTAATCAATTCATAAGAGATGTCTCATCAAGCCATTACAAAACCAGTAACTTGGGTTTCATCCGCGTCACATATTTCTGTCATAAAGAAAAAAATAAAGCCATTGAATTTTAGTCAGTTTGATCAAATTTGACTTTGTAGATTCCGCAGTAATATAAAGCCCTCATTGATCACCTTTTAATTTTCAAAGTTGCAAATATTGAATTTCAGAACAATATGATAGATAATCTATTTCGTAAAATAAAAATTTAGCTTGAAAGCTGTGATTTTGATGTTTCGTTGTGTCATCAAAATAAAATTCATAGCATCAAACAATATATACAGTGTGTCCCAGAAAAATAGGAAACTGGGATTACCATGGCTTTTTTTCTTCAAACACAAATGAATTTATTTCATTTACACCATCATAACATTCAGTTATTCCTCTATATTTTGATACCTAATATGATTTGTACACTTCATGCCATAATGAGCAAGACAAGTTTGATATTTTAGTGTCAAAGCCAGGTTGCGCACAAAAAATTGGACAAGACTGGTTCCCGATACAATGATTTTTATAATTGGCTCATTAGCATTCTTTTGTATTCTTTGTTAAGTTTGTCTCAAGATCTGTGAAATGAGAGAGGATTCAGATTAACACATGAGATTCTTCGCAAGTCGTTTCTGATACGCCTCGATATTTATTGCTTGTAATCTACCGTGCGTGAACGATTTGCTAAGCTGTTGGTCTCAAATTAAAGACAAGATTCTACTTGTTGCAATATCTAACTCTGAAAACGCGTTTCCTTTTCTGTGGGATGCACCATAAAGGTACAGTATATATGTATACCAATTCTATTTTTGTTCAGGATTCAAAGGTTCTTACACCAGAACATAGGATGAGGTAAATTTGTTAAAGATCCCAGACCAATATTGCTCATATTCAATACCAAATTGATATAAATATATTCTTGTTATCAAGAATCTTGGTAAATCATATAAAAAATCAACTGTACGGACATCAAAGATTCCTTCTTTTTTTAATTTGAATTTAATCAAGAAATTAAGTTAACGTATGTGGCAGGGCCTGAGAGAGTCTGTACATACCGAAAAGTAAGCCATTGGTTGGATGACGTCTGAATATCTCCTCATAGCTTCCATTATGTGATGGGGTTGGATAGCAAGATACTGGCTCAACGCTGCTAAAGATGAACCACGGTCCTGTATGAGAAAATAATTTTTTTTAAATTACACAAAATATGGTGATTTCTTGATATGATAGAGGAAGCAATGACAGATCCAGGTAGTGGCACGTGAGAGGCGCCCTCTATATTTTGAGAATCACCCATTGAACATGCATCAATATAGCTAAATCTAAGAAACTTATATCATAAAACAACAAGTGGAGTGCCTTTGGCAGTCTCACCTGCATTACGCGATTCAATATAGCAGCAGTGCTGACTTTGAAAACTACTATAAAATAATTATTCACAAAAAAACACCACTCATATAATGATACAATACTACGTTCATTGACCCAAGACTTGTCAGTGATACTTGATCACCCCTACGTCCAAAATTCATAAACTTTGAAAGTAATGACAGCAATTTAATAATTACCTCCAACATGGCCAAAGTTCATTGACCTTAACAACCTTTAAACTTTGTCATGTGACCTGAAACTTGCACAGGATATTCAGTGATACTTGATTGCTCTTATGTCCAACTTTTATGAATCAGATCCATAAACTTTCAAAGTTATGAAGGTAATTCAACAAATACCCCCAACTTGGCCAAAGTTCATCTTAAAAAGTTAATCTTCAGTTAACATTTGATGTTAACGCAACCGCCGTCGGAAAAGCAGCGCCTATGGTCTCACTCTACACTTAGCACAGACAAAAGTGTAAAAATCTTAGATTTGCCACAGGGGAGTGAGACATAAGCGTAACTAAGATACATGTAGGTAAGGGCATGAATTTGTAAGATGGATGCTCAAATATAAATAATTACCAAACAAGGGCACGAGAAACATCATTTTTTTTTAAGGGGGGATTTTTCTTTTCCACATTCGGGCAATTGCAGAATTTGAGGAGCTACATGTACAATGTATCTCTTTCATTTGAAAGGTTACTTTTAGGGGTAAAAAGTAATTGTGCAGTAAAAGCAAATATTCTTCTGCCACAGTTCGAATATTGATTTTCTAAATAATCTTGAATATTGTTTGGAACAGATCTTGGGGCTACTCTATAAAGAATGGTCACCTCAAAATATGAATTTTAGGGGCAATTTGGGCTGTCGTGGGGGCGAAATTGCCCACCGTCCTCATGTTTTCTGTACGGAGGCCTACAGTGTATAGGCCTATGTATTTATTGCCTCTATGTAGGGGACAAACAAAGATAAGTGTGTATCTGTTTTAATCAATGTCTTTAATATGATTGTTCTATTCCCTTTCAATGTCATTGTGCAGGTTTGGACTGTAGTGACAAACTGAAAACCCAGAACAATGCAGTCAGTATAAGTATACAACTACAGCGTATCAACCATTGTGATGTATCTATGTAACAGGTTCACATGAAAAGAATACCTGTAACTTACAGAGCTATTCCAATTCATGAATTCTTCTTTCTGGGGACCTAGTTACGGAGTATTCCATTCATCTGTGATCAGATGAATGCAGTGACAAACTGAATACCCAGAATAATGCAGTCAATACAACTACAGCATATCAACCATTGTGATGTCTTTCTGGGGACAGGGTATTCCATTCATCTGTGATCAACAAACAGGCTTTCTGAATATGCATGTAAGTCTGAGAAATAACCCGACGGGTCAAGGGTCATATCCCATTAAAATAGCTAATAAATATTCATGGCCTGATGAGGATTCCCAAGACGTGATCAACTTTTACTAACCTTGAACAAAACCACCTAAACTCTTGACAGGTACATAAGGGTAGCTTCACCAAGGCCTAAGGTGTGAGCAGTCGAGCGCACAAGGCCAGTATACAGTGACACATGTAACCAACATTGTAACAACATCATCATACAGCCATGTACAACATAAGACCAAACAACAACATGCCTATAACCTCTAACCTTTTCACTGTATACTGGTCTTGTTATTATCTATTTATGCTGGCCGTTTTTCGCCAGCATGAATTGGTAATGCTAGTGGGGCTGCGTTTTCGACTCGATTTACATATACACTAATTATTTGGGCAGATGAAATCAAACCATGACCAATTTCTCTTTAAAGAGAAAGTCTAACCCATTTGAAAAAGGCTTAAAGCTGAAAATAGCAAAGTGTCACCTAATTCTACAAAACAGATATATGCATAATTGCACTGGGTGTTAAGGGATCGATGACATCTAAATTTAATTGAGATTTGCATATTCATGTAGAATCTGATTTTGATAAAATTTCAGCCTTATGCTTTTCTTTTCTTTTCTTTTCATTGGGCTTGACTTACAAAAACCCATCTGATTGTAGCAAATGATGGTTGCAATATATTTCATTATTAAACAATGCCATTCAATATATATAGAAGTGTTACTAAATTTCATTGTCCTCAAAGGTCACCGTACACCTTTTCCATTACTTGAATTTGAAAACATGTTGTTTTTTTTGTTTTTTTTTCCATTATAAACACAAAGAAAATGATCTTATTTCTGGTTCATAAACTGACCTCTATTTTAAATGTGTATTGTGAAATACATGTATTAAGAAACAAAATAATCTAATGTTTTGTAAAATCAGTTTACTCAAATGTAAACTCTAAGGATTTTGTATCATTTATCATTCAGAAATGAATGAATAGGAATTCTAAATTCAAAATATCTTGATCATGTACCTTCTTCTTTTTCTTTGACTTCGCCTTCGAAGTCCCTCCAGGCGTGAGAGGGGCCTTGGAGTCCCCCTGTGACTGCGATGAACTATCTGAGTTGTTGCTGTTATTCGACGCACTCAGGTTGCCTCCATTGCCATTGGTGGATGAGAGGAAGGGCGATACCATTTTGTCCGTGGGGGATTTGGGGGACGAAGGGACGGGGGATTGTGAGGGTGTTGAGGGCGGGGTGTTGGCTGCTTTGAGCTTGGCATGGTGGGGGTGGGTCGTTAAGGGGGAGAGGTTACTGAAGCAGATCGGGCTCATGGATTTCGAGATGGGGTCGCAGGGAGATGCGAGCATGTCACGCTGGACCAGCAGGGAGAGGTCCACGATCTGAAAATGCAATTAAATGCAAGAAAACATACAATTACTACAATACAGGTCACAAAAAGTCTTCCAAAACTCAACTTTCAATTCACTGTAACCAATGTCAGGGCAGGAGATTTAAGATACACCATTTGCCTTTTAGAACCAGGTGGTCAAAATGACAATGGAAATTACAGAATTCAATAGTCAGAGGTTTAAGATGATCATGATACAATTACTTGGTAAATGCTGCAAGAAACAAGAATAAACCTGTGACTTTCATGCACATATCAAGAACCAATTTCAAAGAATAAAAGTACCCGGTAGTTCAAAAGTATATACCATTTGTTGATTTCAAAGAAAAACTGTAGTTCAAAAGTCTATATTCATTCATTTGCAAAATTTACTTTGAAATACAAAGTTTGGAATCAGTAGTAGAATATCCAGTCCATTTGCCGAGACACGTATCTCATAAAAAATAATGATTTAAGAACCCTTAAAGGTGATGATCAGCCAGTTACCATTCAATTAATGGCAGAAAAGCATATTAACTATCTCAACAATTTCAAATACCTGTGCTACTGTTTCATGAGCAAGGAATCCTACAATCTCCATGGCAAAGGCATTAGGTTTGGGTTCTAGGTTACCAATGTCTAACCACTCCTTGAACTTGCTTGATTTCCTGACTGTAGGAAACAAAGGAACAAGAATACAACATAATTGACAAGTAATGCTCAAAGGTAACATGTATGGCATTGGTAAGCCCAGAGTCCCATTATTTTCTAACTTGGTAACTATGGTTACTCAATTGTGGCACGAATCTCAAATAGTGCAGGTTCAATTTATCAGTACCAGTCGCAGAGAAACATTGTTAGCGCTATTAACTGAGCGCATGTCAAACATAGATCCAGGAGATAAATAACGTGTTGTTGTGACATAAGGCATCCCTGCGGCATTACCGATGGTAACAGGACCACTGTTAGCTCATGGCTACCACTTACAACGTTTCTTGCAATCGATCCTGCTCATTTGACATTTAAATCATTCGTATCTGTCTGAGAATAATAATTAAAACAGTTTTCTTCACCATTAAACCAAGATGAAAGATAATGGAAGTTTTTTTATGGAAGACACCATGTAGGCTATGTAGTCCTGAACAAGACTGTTTGTTAATATTCTTTCTTGATTGTATGGTAGCTCTGAAAAGAACTGTTAATGACGTTACGACCAGCGTCACAGTGTTCTGGTCGTCATCAGGAAAATTAGATGATCCATCCAGAATAATCTTTTTCCCCCAGACCAGAACATGCTGGTCGAAACATCATTAACAGTTCTTTTCAGAGCTACCATACAATCGAGAAATAATAAAAACAAACAGTCCTTTTCATGATTACCTACATGGTGTCTACCGTAAAAAACTTCCATTATTCTCTCCACCATGGAAACCTTTAAAGATCATTGAGATGAAAGAGCAAGATATAATGTAAACAAAATTACAAAATTTGGATATCTTCAGCTTTCCACAATTTCAACATAGGTGCCAGGCCTGTGCTTTGCTGAGTTTTTTCCTTACAGATAGATATACATGTAATCTGGTATTACTACTTCATGTGCTAATTTTCCAAATTAGATGATACATCCATAATAATCTTTTATCCCCCAGAAATCGCATCTCGGCTTTCCTCATGAAATTTAACTACTTCGAACATCATACATTAAAAGCAGTGTAGCTCTAGTTCTTTTGTGCTTCTCAAGAAATGGACAACCACTTAGTTCATTTTTTATTCATCCGTTGGAACTCTTACAAGCTTCTTGGCAGCCCTAAGACATAACATTTGTTGTTCCTTGTTCATGTAAGAAATGTTGCAAAGTCACCTACAAAAATCTTATGCTACGATATCAAAATATCCTAGCATATAGAAGCTTATAGAAGTCTACAAAAACTCTACAGGGATTATTAAACTGAACATTGCGATGTAGACTAATATTGCTTAGCTTACTGAAGTTCATTCTCCTCGCCTCCGTGTATTCCTTGTAAGAATTCAAATCCATTCCCCGGGCCTTCTGGTCAGCCCTATCCTGTCTCTCCAGCTTGATGGGATCTACCTCATCGGATTCTAATAAACTGGACAGCTCCCCCGTGTGGTCGATACTGGACAGGAAGTCTTGGCATAACTTTCTTCTCTTGGCCTGTGTGGCCTTCAGCTCTGAAGAGTGAAATCGATATGAAATGTGGTTAGTCATTTCAAATATAAAAGCAACAACATAAAAACGTCATCATGCCTACTTTTATTGTTATTTTATTAATATTCTACCAAGTATAAAGTTTGTTAAACTATACATGATTGCTTCAAATCTTCATTTTCCTGTAAACTAATCTTTTTTAATTTATCCCATTTTTTATTTTACTATTTTGGTGGTGTTCTAAAGGAAAGCTCCCTCACTGTCTCCACCCCCTCCCTTCTACTCTTTCTCTTGTATACATCATCTATCCTCCAATCCATCTTTCTACTGATCTTTCTATCCATCTATCTCTGTATCTATCATATCTTTATATCTTCATATCTAACTCTCTGTCTACAAAATTATCTATCGATCCATCCACCCATCCATTCACGTATGTGTATCTATGTATCTTCCTACCTACATACATGTACATGTAAGTATGTATGTATGTATGTATGATCTATCTATCTACTAATTTATCTATCTACCTAGCTATCCAGCTATCTATCTGTCTTTCTGTCCTTTTGATTTTTTCCCATACTCCTATAACGATTCTTACCATCTGTGACATCATCTTCATCATCCATACTGATTTGTCGTGTTAGTTTCATTCCCATATCTTTGAAACTCAAGAATTGAAACAGTCTTTTCAGTTTATCATGATCATTCCTCATGAGAAATATGAAATCTTCAATACTGATAAACCTCGCTCCTCTCAGCATACAGACGTCTGCTGCCCTCTGTAGCTGGAAAATGAATAGCATCATCACCAAATGGTTTGTTAAAGGTCAAGTCCACCTCGGAAAAATGTTGATTTGAATCAATAGAGAAATATCAGACAAGCATAATGCTGAAAATTTCATCATAATCGGATGTAAAATAAGAAAGTTATGACACTTTAAAGTTTAGCTTATTTTTCACACAAAAAATATATATGCAGAATTTTGTCTTATGCAAATAAGAGAATCGATGATGTCCCTCACTCACTATTTCTTTTGTTTTTTATTGTTTGAATTATACAATATTCCAAATTTGACAATAAGGACCAAGTTGACTGAACCATAAAAGTTTAAACAATGGTAATTCCACATGTTCAGGGAGAAATAAAACTTTGTTTCACATGACAATGAGAAATTAGAATGTTTCATATTTCATATAATAAAATACAAAAGAAATACTGAGTGAGTGATGTCATCAGTTCCCTCATTTGCATACTGACCGGGATGTGCATATAACTATTTTGTGAATTTAAGCGAAACTTTAAAATATCATAACTTTCTTATTTTACATCCCATTTTGATGAAATTTTCAGTGCTGTGGCTGGAACATTTGCTCTATTATTATAAAGTGATTGATTTTTTTATGTACAACTTTCATTCTAAATCCATGTCAGCACGAGAGATGACAGGGATGCTATGATATGTAAAAAAAATTCTTCCTTTTTGAAATGAAAGCATTCCTTAATCTTTCAATTTATAATTTGAATATTTGGGCTATGTGCTAATTCTTTATTCTTCATCATGTATTGTCAATTCAATAACTTCAATTTGATTTCAAATCAGTGCAATGTCTTTATTTCCAAATCAGAAATGTTCGTATTTACTACAGATAAAGTATAAATGCATTTTCTGGTGATATGTCAGTAATACCTCATGTTTGAATCATAGCACCAGGAACGTCACTATAGCACAGCTTTGTGCAATTGTATTGAGACTGAGCTCAAAACGAGTTTGGATATATTGTATAATAAGCTCATGTGCATGTATAGTCATTATTTCTGGTGATATGTCAGTAATACCTCATGTTTGAATCATAGCACCAGTAACGTCACTATAGCACAGCTTTGTGCAATTGTATTGAGACTGAGCTCAAAACGAGTTTGGATATATTGTATAATAAGCTCATGAGCATGTATACCTTAGTCATTATTTCTGGTGATATGTCAGTGATACCTGACGGTTGTTTCATATTACTTACCAGTATAGTCATCTGATGGTGCACAATATCTTCAATCAGTGATGCAGACTCATACACAGGCTTCTTACAGTCCCCTAATGCGAACCTGATCAAAGAGAATGAAATAAATATGATCAAAATTAAATCATACATAATAACAATAATAATAATAGTTGGATTTATAAAGCGCTTTTTGCCAGAGGATACAAAGCGCTGCTATTATTACCCCGGCTTTAGCTCGAGCTACCATCACCGGCGCTCAGTGCATGCAAGGAATTACTCCTGCCGGGTACCCATTCACCTCACCTGGGTCGAGTGCAGCACAGTGTGGATAAATTTCTTGCTGAAGGAAAATACGCCATGGCTACGATTCGAACACACGACCCTCTGTTTCAAAGGCGAGAGTCAGAACCACTAGACCACGACGCACCCACCCATACACTGCTTCTATGTGATTACATTTGTCATAAGTTCCAATGATGATAATTCATTTGTACATGATAAGGGCCATGTTGCATAAATCACTTTTAAAGTTACTTTGCAATCCAATGATAACTTACATGGATTCGTTCATTTTGATTATCTGTTATATAGGAGCTGGTAGTCTGGTACTATAGTAATTACCATTGGATGACAATGTTAAATTGTTAATATAATGGTAATTTTTATGCAACAGGGCCTACATGTACCGTAGGTGATAAATTTTTCATGCTTGAAGACTATGTACTGTATCTGAAAATGAGTGATCCAGAGTATTGTATTGTCATGTTGAACACCAAAGCTGCCATAAAAGTTGGTATATCAGTGAGTGCAGGGTTTTGCTGTTTTAATTTTTTTTTAAGAAATACATTATCTACTGAATGAAACGGATTGAAAAAATATGTGTAATATTCAACATTTTCAATTTTCTTTTCCCTAATACCATTGTGAACATGTTTACCAAAAAAATGTTAAACTCTTTGACTGCATAGCTCTGTCTGAATAAATGGAATGCTGCCATCTTGTGGCCAAATCTATATATTTGAAACATAGAGTTGGATTTATCCACCTCTATGATTTGAAATCATCCTCCTCTTTCACAGTTAACCCCGTCCTCCATTTCTCAGATCAAAGAATATGAAATGAGGGCACGTCCCAGACTTCACTTCCAAGTACTCTCAATTAGATCAAACTAATAATATTAGAGCCTTTGAATTGAAAAGAATACCGGTATTGGTAATTCTCATGAAAGCTACATCCCCAAAAATGGTTTATTCACAGGAGGATACTGGGTAATCTTTATTGGAAATGCTTCTCTCCTTTTAGAATTAATGATGCAAATTTTGCAGTAAATACTGAAACAAATTCCATATCACTTTTTAAAAGATATACATACAAATGTATGATTGAAAGGTGTACAATGTATTACAACCGGTGACACGACATTTGCTCCTGCGACAATTGCTCCGGGTTTTATTTCGTCTAAAATATAGGGTTAAGGCTAGGGTTTCAATAAGGTTTTATTTTATGCTTAAGGTTAGGTTTAGGGTAGGGTATAGTGCTAAATTCAGGGTTGAAGTTGGTGATTCCATTAGTGTGTGGAATTCACAGTGGAACAATTGTTGCCAGAGCTAATGTAGTGGAACCATTAAAACCACCCCCCCCCCTTTATTTAAATTGTCATCCAAAATTTTAATTCCCATAATTCAATAAATACTGCCTAATTAGTTTCTGATAATCTTTCATCCTCTCTTGGACTCAATTTCAAATAGCCTTCAGATCAACAGGTAGGCCCAATTACATATTTGTCAGTATTATATTGGATTATATTCCATTATAGAGTTAATCCTTGATTAAGAATTTGTCAAAATGATGGCCAATTTTAACCACAAAATAATCCCCAGTATGCTGATATTAAAGAACATACAATTTTTGTGGCATAATTTCTTCAACTGAAAATATGATCACAAGAGGTAGCATTTGAAAAGTTAATAGTAAATGTAAAAAATCTTCAATTTTTGATCAAGTAGTGCATCTCATTATTATCATTTTTGTAAACCTCACGAATATTGTAATTGAATGTTTTCTGCTCATGATATATTGCCATGAAAGGAAAGAATGATCTGGGCCCCGTTGTACAAAGAGTTACGATTGATCCGATCAATCGTAACTATGGCAAGCCAGCAAAGTCAACATACGAAATGCATGTTTGTTCAAAAAAGATTCTAGATATGAATGCATATCCATAAATTCATTGATTTCTTGACAATTTGGGGTGTTCTCCTTTGATAACAAAGGACATTTTGCAAATTTCCTGTAGAAAAAATTATGACACTGATGGATTTCCATAGAGTTACAATTGATCAGTCATCAGATCAATCGTAACTCTTTGTACAACGGGGCCCAGGGCCCCGTCTTACACAGAGTTACGATTGATCCACCGATCCAATGATCAATCGTAACTCTATGGAAATCCATCAGTGTCATAATTTTTTCTACAGGAAATTTGTAAACAAAGGAAAACACACCAAATTGTCAAGAAATCAATGACTTTATGGATATAAATTCATTAACAAACATGCATTTCATATGTTGACTTTGCTGGCTTTCCATAGTTGCGATTGATCAGATCAATCGCAACTCTTTGTAAGACGGGCCCCTGGACCCAGTCTTACAAAGAGTTATGATTGATCCAATCGATAACAACTGTATGGAAATCCATCAATGCCATATTTCTTTTCTACAAGAAATTCACAAGATTTCCTTTTCAAACAAAGATTATCACACTGAATTGAATTTGCAAGAAATCAATGAGTGTATGAATAATACTGCATATCTAGAAATATTTTGAGCAAACATGCATTTTAGATGTTGATGTTGCTGGCTTTCCATGGTTGTGGTTGATCGGATCGATCGCAAGTCTTTGTAAGACGGGCCCTGGTCCTCTACTGAGACACAAATTTATTGTACATGGCTATATAACAAGAGATACTGTGCATGGATTCCTTTAATCATATTTCCAATGTTAAAACAAAAATACTGAAAATACTGAATGTTATGATGTTCTTTTCAGTTACATCCTCGAATTAGAATCAAATAAAATCATGATGCTACCTTCCAACAATACAGGCTTAAATAAGGAAATCGAGGATGACATGGAATGTGTTGAATTGGCATAGACAAGTGTTTTGGGGTATGTAACTAATAATGTGCACTTCTTGGTAATGACTTTAATCAAGTTTACCGAATGACCAGGGTTGTTGGTACTCTATTAGAGATTAAATGATCATGAGAGGGGATTACTAGGTATACGCTGAGGTCTGGAGTTGGGCCAGTTTACGCTCATTTTGGAATGCATTCTACTTTCCCTCTTCACCAATTCAACTTGAAGGGACTAATCACAATAAAAACACATACACAACGGCCACAACCACTACTACATCCACCACCACAACAACAAACAATATTCAGCAGCAGCAGCAGCAAAGTCAAAATAACTTGTCCATTCATGTGTTGCTATTTGAATTCAATTAACTATGGTAAAATGGTCAAAATGCCCGGGGGGGGCCACTTACATTGACGAGTGGATACCATGCGTGACAAAAAAACACGTAAAAAGGATGTCTTTTTCAAGATAGGGCACGTTACGTACATAACGTAATAAGGGTCTCAAAAACACTAAAATAATGAAAAAAGGGTATCTATTTCGCTAGGAAAGCTACATGTTTAGGGTCAAATTTGCGAGGGTAAAAAGACTAAAATGTTATAAGAAGGATGTACTTTTTGCCCCAACAGTCATCACTACGTGTTTAGAGTCCGATTTGCGCCAGGTCTGGGAGGTGGGCCGTACTAAACCCAATGATGTAGGTAAAGGTAAAACCGACGTCCGTGACATATAACAATTAAAATATCACTGTACTTGTTTAGGGGTTCAATTCAGGAAACACTTCCCAAGAATATTGTTTTGTTTCCAATACTTGTTAAGGGTAGGGTTTCACACGGCAATACTTGTTAAGGGGTGCATTTTCAGAATATGGAAAATACTTGTTTAGGGTGCTTTTCGAGACCCCATGGTCGCACATGGTATCCACTCGTCAATGGAAGTGCCCCCCCCCCCCTCGGGTCAAAATCGTAAGCGACAATGAATCGTATGTACCCATCTCATCCTTTGACAAGCCATCAATCTACAGTTGCCTCTCTCTACCCAGGTGTAGAAAAGTAGAATACACATTACAGAGAGCAGATTGACAAATGTAAAGATAGAACAGACGCAGGCATCTTCAGTAGACACCCTTTGGGAAAACATGTACATACCTGTATCATTTCAGTATCCACTAGGTAGATTATATTAAGTTATCAAACATAATAATTTTATATGGAAAATAAATACTAATATTAGGCAAAATCAAGAGTTCAGGTGACATAAGCTCCCCCTCGAAATAAAAATGATTGAAATTTCTTTCAAAAGTTACAAAGTATAGAGTACCCATTTAGATATATAAAGTACACATACATATTCAGAGAGCTATCTGCTATTTCTTGTACATATCTTCCTCAATAGTTGTTGATTTATTGACATTGAGATAGTTTCCCTGACCCCTTACTTAGAGTTTATTGCTCTAGATCTCTCTAACTTAATAACTTCACATTTCTTGGCGCAGGTAGTCATTATGACATTCAATTAATGAGAAGTAATAATGCTTCCAGGGACTTTCTGGCGAGGCGTCTGCTTCAAGGAAATCATTACCTCACTTTTCCACTCAACACTTTGAACTGAATGTTTACAACATGAACAAGGATTTGAGATTCAAGCTGGGACAACATAAAAATTGCACTTTTGTATCATAATATTAGCAATAATCAAGGGTATTTATATCTACAGGTGTTGTGGTTCGGTGTGTAAGTCTCCGCATTTTTAACCAAAATATTTTGGGTTCAAATCCCATCGCAGCACTCGAGTCCTTTGCCAAGGCATTTACCTAAATTTGCCACTCTCCACCCTGGAGTAGAAAATTGATACCCGGAAAGAAGGAATATCTTGAATGCTTGAGCACCTAATCAGATTAGCTGTGTTAAAGCCAGAGCAATAGTATGCAGCCCTTAGAAACATTGTATAATGTGCTATAGTAATGTTGCATATTATTATTATGGTAACTCCCGTAGAACTCGGCAGGACAGCGTTTTGCTGGTAAATGCCAAGCTTGTATATAACCAATTACCTAGGAAACATTTTAGGTCTAGGTTAATCAGTCATAATGGCTGACCTTATATAGATGACAGATATTACTCTCGGGCCTTTTTATCAAAGTGGAGACAATGGCAGAGTGGGGATTCCAACTCACAACCTTGCGATTATGAGTCCAATGCTCTAACCACTGGACCACACGACCCGTTATCATACAGTACAAAGCTACAGGCTATAGTTCTACGTGCTTACAGCTTTTTCAGGAATACCTTCCGCAGGTACCTTATTACCTCACCTAGGTCAGGTGATATCCTTGCTAAGGGAAATTAATGCCGTGGCTGAGATTTGAACCCACCACCCTCTGATTGCAAGATAAGCAAGTGGCAGAACCACTATACCACAACAGTACTAATTACCCATTCAAATGACAATTTAACCTAGTCTTCTCAGTCTTGAGAGGCAATTTGTTTAAAATCATTTCATCTCTGAGCATCAAACCAATCCAGAAACAAGCAAAAATCATTGCCTATTGAAAGTTCATAGGATGGCCCACATTACTTTTAGCAGTGCATTAATTAGGCAGAAACTGTAATCAGTCACTTCATGTTATACCAAATTGCCCTGAAAGAAAGCTACCATACAGCATTGGATAAGTGGAAAGAGAAACTGAATTGAACTCTCCCTTTTGCACCATACTTTCAGAAGCTCCAATCAAATGTAAATTTCCCAGAAAGCTAATGAATTATGAGCATAACAAGCATTTTATCGAGGAGCGTGGAGTAAGAATTGACCCTATTCCACCCATCTCCGATATCACACTTGAAGGTATTCTGTTTCCTTCACTCCATAGTTTGATAGTCCGTGTGGTTTTGACAGCTATGCTTCCCAAAGGTATACCCCCAAAGTTTCTTCTCTTAAAGCTAGAATCTGTTTGCTGCAGCGATCCAGCGGAATCCCAGAGATGCCAAGGTCAAAGACCAGCTACGCCAAGATTTTCTGTGACTCGGCATGAGATCACAGGACTTGTGTATAATGTATATGGGGATGATAATAATAATAATAACGGCATACTTAATAATAATAATAGGCATTTATATAGCGCCATCTATCTAGAAATATTATATTCCGAAACGCGTTGTTATTATTATTACCCCGGCTTTAGCTTGAGCTGCCTTTCAGCGCTCATGCATTCAAGGAATTAATCCTGCCGGGTACCCATTCACCTCACCTTGGTCGAGTGCAGCACAACGTGGATAAATTTCTTGCTGAAAGAAATTACGCCATGGCTGGGATTCGAACCCACGACCCTCTGTTTCAAAGTCAGAAGACTTATCCACTGCGCCACAACGCTCCACTATATTTACCCAGGGTAGCCACTTCAGTTCCGAAAACTGTTCTCCCAGCGGGCCCTGCTATTATTATTACCCCGGCTTTAGCAAGGCTACCTTGATCGGGCGCTCCAGCATTCAAGGAATTTCTTCCTACCGGGTACCCATTCACCTCACCTGGGTCGAGTGCAGCACAATGTGGATAAATTTCTTGCCGAAGGAAATTACGCCTTGGCCGGGATACGAACCCACGACCCTCTGTTTCAAAGTCCGGAGACTAATCCACTGGGCCACAAGGCTCCACAATACAGAGCAATGTTTTCCCAGCTTTTTGCCAGGGATTGGCTGTGATGCAGGCATGAGAAGGGGATGTTAGGGGATCCTGAGCAGGAGTCCCAAAGGCGGGAATCTCACACCCAAAGCGTGGGACTTGGCACGCTTGGAATCCTATTGAAGAAGGTCTAATGAAATGACCTCGTTAACTTGGATAAACCCATCACATGGTTTCAGTATCGTTTTTTTTTGTAACACAATCTTGTTTTCCTCATACTTCTTCCAATGTTATGTGTGATAACAAGTACTATTTGCACCAGTACTATCTGCAATCCAACGAGTACTATCTGCAATGCAATGGTTGAATGTTCAATTAGATGACCATGCATATACAAAGTTTTACAATTATTCCACTGCTTCTTCAAGACCTTATTATTGTTTTACAATGTGTACCTTGCTTTAAACCTCATGTCGGAATTTATCAAAATATGACTTTCAATATGATTTTCAACGGATTTCTCTAAAATTTATTCCTCACTGCGAATACTGGAATACTGCTTTAAAGCTAAATGAACGTAGTTGCAGTAAAACACTGATTTCGTTAGAAAGTCTGTAAAACCAAGGTAAAGTATTGATATATCATCGTGGATCTAGATCTGGTACAGTTACATAAACTTAACTTTGTGAAATCATAATATCTAGCTAAAAACGATCACACTGAAGATCGCCAACACAGATAGGCACACATGGGACAGTGTATTATTATTGCTGGAATAAAGACCCGACGGAAGTGACCGAATCCGCGCTTATTTTGCTTATTTCTCAGCAATTACACAATTTCTTCCAGAATCCTTTGGCACATATTTTTTATTCATACAAATTGACAGACACTTTGGTGATCATTATAATAAATTCTGTAAAAAGTCATTTTGAGATCGTTCCCACAGCTGGAATTTATCTTTAAACCTTCAACCAACTGCCCCAGTACAGAGCAAAGTTTGGTATAACCACACATAACTTACAATCCCACTCTCATCCGTGCCTTCCTTCAGTCTGCCAGTCATCATTAATCAACATGGACTCAAAATGATTTTTCTTTATCTTGATTTCTTTCATATTTTCTGCTGACATTATCTGAAATAAGCCTCAGACCTATCAACGGTTGGTGGTTTAGGTTCACTGACCAATTGATCTCTATTTATTTTTTTAAACCTTTTTTTGAGGGGATATCGTTGTTTTGATGAGCCAAGACCCACGATAATGTAGACCTACATGAGAAGCATTTATGAGGTCAACAAACTGAGATGAGGCATTTTCCAGGAACTAGATATGTATTGTTTCCTCTTTCTATCCCTTACTCTCGCTCTCTCTCTCCCTTTCCTGTTCTCTTTTCCTACCTGCAATTCATAAATTCTCATGGCCCTACGCCTATTCTTCTACAGAATACCTTCATTTGATGGTTCAAAGATCTACTCAAACAAAACTAACAAGGTACAAGACACAGATCTTTCTGTACTAAACAAATAAAAGAAATTGATGAGGATTAGTCGATCTGCTACCTGAAGATAAACCTTTAATGACTCCATTGCTTAATTTACAGCTATCAAATCACCATGAATAGATAGTATTTATTAGGCTGAATTGACCACCCACAAATTTTCTGTAATGAATGGATTGACTCAGTACTGAACAGGCAACCCCATCTTCTTCACCATGGCTTTCCTGTATAACAGGGGCAAGAGTTTCATCCCCATATCAGTAATTAAAGGAGAAATTAAATAATGGTAATCCTCGACCAATTGTGAATTGTGGTTGGATATTTAGCATTCAAATTTTTATTGATATTGTTGTGAAAAGATGAGAACATTCAGACAAAGTTGGCGATGTTTTTGTCTTCGATCCCAGTATCTCTTCAACATTAACAGAGAGAGGGGAGAGGGGGGAGGGGGGAGATAATAAAATGTTAGCAGAACTGCAGAAAAAAGAAAAAAAGTTGAAATTATCATTCTAAATATATGATTGGTTGTTGTAAAACAATGAGAATGTGCTTGTATTAGTTGAATGACCTAAATAATGGCAATGACCTTTTACATCCTAAAGACAATCATTCTACATGTACTTGGTTTGGTATTAGCTCATTATAGGAAAAGTGGTATTATCTTTCATTCACTCCTTACCTAAACAAATGAGTACACAAAGTTCAATGTCAAGCAACCAGGATATATATACTATATCAATCTTTACACAAATTCATCACTCTTTCATTCATACGGGACTTCTATAATGGTCTTCAATTAAGGACATATCATTTTGAGGAAAAAACAAACAAAAGTCACATGACTTTGTTGAGATGGATGTATTTAGATATACAATTACAAAAACAGACTGTTAGTACAAAGCTTGGAAAATTAGAAAATGATTTTTTTTTCTCATATCCCCATTTACTGATACCCCTTTCATAAACCCAATTATGCGGCTAATAGCAGCATAATTTGGTCATAAAATTGGAGGAGGACCAGAGTTATCCGCATTATTTTGATGCTGCAATTATCCGCATAATAGCGGCATCGGGACCAGATTTTTACTTTATGAACGCATTTCAAAAGTAATGCGGATAATTGCCATGGTGCGGTCACAAGGTCACCCTTTTCCAACACAACTGCATCGGAGGGGGTGTGTGCGGTTGCCATGATGATTATCCGCCTTTTTCAGGACGGGCGCTCGTAAAAATAGTGCGGATTATTTTCGGAGTTTGTGAATGCAATTTTTATTGAATTATCCGCATTACTCTTAGGCGGCTAATTGGAGGATGGGTTTATGAAAGGGGTATGATATAGCAAGGTCACAGTAATGACGTTGGTTAATATTTGACACAATTATTGGACACAATGATTATCTGTGTTTAATTGTTATGATCAAGTGCGTCAAAACACTAAATGATTATTGTTTGAATACAATGTCAAAACAAATATAACTTGAATTATCTATTTTTTTTATTCAAAGCTATAGACCATTATTATTGAGTCATGCATGGTATATTGTAGGAAAGAATTCAATGAACAGTAAATATTGGACACCTTTGATTCCCATAATTTGGTCAAAGGTACAAGAGTTGCGAGAACGTACAAGAGTTGCGAGAACATACAAGATGAGATACAGTATTTATATTTTCACTACAATATCAAAAAATCAAACCAAGGGTGGTAAAGACAACGACAAATCGCCAATAGCAATGGTGGTGATGATGATGAGGAGGATGGTGATGATGATGACGACGACGACGATGACGATGATGGCGATGATGGTGGTGGTGGTGGTGGTGGTGGTGGTGGTTATGGTGGTGATAACGATGATTATGGTGGTGATGATATTGATGACACTGCTGCTGATGATGCTGCTGCTGTCTGAGATTATGATGATCTCTTACAAGTTACAAGAAATTATAACATGATTTTCTATCACAAAGTATTTGAAGTTGAGTGACTGTTCTACAAGTGCAACCAATCAGTACTTTCAAGTCACTCAGAAAAATAGCCTGTGTTCTATAATTAACTCCCATTTGAGCTAAGACTAAAGCTAGTTTTGAACCACGTACTGAATAGTCCTAAGTCAACCAATATAACACTTCATTCTGATTCATTCTTAACAATGTATACCATAATAGATACTTTCAATATTTGAAATTGACTGTAAATTTTGGGGGTATGGTTAGTCTTAAAATTACAGTTATGCTGAAAGATACAATCTATCGCATCTTTTATGGAACAGGGCCAAGATATTATCTCTTCAGAGGTAAAACATTTTAATCATTTCCGATTGTTTCTGGTTCACCTTGACAGCTACTAGACCATGAAGAACCTTCAGAATAGGAAGAGCAGCTCAACTAGACGCCTAGTTTGCAAACATAAAATCATCAACAGCCACAACAATCCATGCGTGGCCAATTTAGAGAATAGCAGTGATCAATAAGCATGACAAAACCACACCTACCTGTGACTGCCGAGACGTGACCTGGAAATATTCCATTTATCATCATTTTTATTCTCTCTCTCTCTCTCTCTTTCCACCCCCCCCCCCCCCTAAATTGCATCATTGAATGTACTGATAGAAAATGATTTAAATTGTAAATTAATTTCCATAAAGCATTAATGCGTTATATTGTGTGATATTTGACGAGGTCAATGCGCTTCTTATACTTTAATCAAGCACCACAGAACAATTCATTAGTAGTATAACTGCAGCAAAGTAAAAAATTACTTCCATTTTGTGAAAAAAATTCAGGAATTATTTATTTCATTTTATTTCATTTTATTTCTGGCAAAAGGAAAAGAATTTTTTTTAAATGAAAGACCCGTTGATCAGAGGCCAGTGATGACCGAAATGTTACTGGTATTCTTGTCTATAGGCCCTATGTGCCCCTACTAGAAAATATCCAATACCTCCAATTCTATCAGAGCAGGCATTATATTTCTATATTTTTCATGGGGAACATTTCTATATACTAAAATAAAATAAAATACATATTCTATTGCTCGAAATAAAATCTGAAAATGTAGATACTCTGAAAATTCTACTTTCAACAAAGTTAAATCATCCCTTATTCCCTTTAAGTCTATCCGGCTGTGCAGAAGTTAGAAGTGAGCTGTCACTTGTGCTCTGTTATCCCACATCTCTGTGCTTTAAAATGTCTTTGGCACTTGTTCAAAGACACAAGTCTCCTTCTGAGAACTCCTCAAGGTTTCATCTAAACAATTTTTGGAAAGACTTGTAATTAAAGAAGGCCCATTTACCAGACATTTTCACATATCAATTTTCATCAATTTTCGGTGAAGCTTTAATGATCATGTTTAAAAGACTCGCCTCCCCTGCCATGAGCTGAAATTAAATTTGATCAAAATAGATCATGTATTTTTGCTATGACTGTTGCACTGTTTATGCCCGGGTTCCACGTCCCATTCCAAGAAAGCCAAGACAGTTAAATGAATTAGTGGGACTATGAACAGCTTCCTGCTATGATAGAAGTTTAAAGGTTAAGAAGGATGGAGATTGTCAAGTAAACAAACATTATTAAATCAATAACCTGAACATGTCATTGCAGATTTATTGGTCCACAAAATTATGATGACTTTAAAGGTGAAATTAATTATAACTGATTTAAGGATGATTACAACTAAATTAATTTGACATTGACAGACTAAAACTACAAATATTTCTTTTAATCCAAGTAAATGTTGATATGGTTTACTTGTAAGCATAATCCACAAAATTAGGATAGGAACAATGGCTATGGTAATTTTTTTCTACAATGTTTCGTGTTTGTTTTTCTTTTTGGTTTTCTTTATTTTGTTTTACAATATAGTTTTATCTCTCCCTTTAAGATGATGCCCGTTTATACTCCCATTTTGGCTGAAACACTTTTATTAAGATTATTCTGAAAGTGAACCATCTTTAATACTTTAATGTAAAACTACAGCTGTGCAAAAACACCCAGGGAGGCATCTAAAAAGACACCCATTCACAACACGACACAAAACCAACGACTCCTCTTCAATTAAATGCCTATGGAAGTATTAATGAAATAAATCACATACATGTGTGATTCTGTGAAGAAATAGATTGTTTTAATCATCATTGAACTCCTATTGTTTTCAACAAGTCTGATGGTTTCAATTATCATAAATACCATCGCATTTCTATTTCTTTTAAACACATTGCAAGTGCTTTTGCCTTCCCATTCTGAGAGGTTGTTTTTTTTATCGATGACTGTAGTTGAAAATATGATATTTGGCTACCTTTAAACCTTATTTTGGGATACTGATAAAAGTGACTTTACTCATACAATAAAAAAGTAAGAAAAAATACAATGCAATTAATTGTATTTCAATGAATAAGTTGGAAGAGTCTAATCAAAATTAATAAATATTTTATACATACTCCCAAACAATGAAAATAGTGTAACTCAATAGTACTTATTATGGCCAGGAAGTGGTCAGTAATTAATGAGACATTTAAAAACTCATGTAAAGAGAGATGGTAAAAAGCCCCTCGGGCCATGGAAATGAATACAACATAATTGATGTAAAGGCAAAAAGTATGAAATAATATCATTGGAAATGCTCAATTAAAACAGGTTGTTTCTATTATTTCATATCAATGTTTGGGAAATGATTTAAACAGTTTTTCACTTTTATTTCTTTAACTAGACAGAGAACCAAGTCAGTATACTTTAGATCAGGAGACTGTTTAAAGTGTGAAGTGTGACTTAATTTTGCAATCTTATTCTACTAATATCTGTATGAATGTTGGTCTAAGTCATAGGCCCAAAGATACCCCCCCCCCCCCCCCACCCCTTAAAAAGGTGATATCAATAATATTAATAATAATCAATCAATCAATAATAAATAAAAACAATACAATTAAATAAAAAACAAAATTAGATAAGATAAAAAAGAGAAAATTTTGATAAACATTATTATAGATATCTGTATATATGCAGTGCCCCCCTCTCTCTCTCTCCCTTTCTCTCTCCATGTCTCTCTCTGTACCAAGTTCACTTGTTCTTTGTTTTAATCTCATATTCATGCTTTTATTTTGAATTCAATTCAACCACATCCAATATGAGAAAGTAATTGGTGAGATTAGGAAATTCAACTCCCATTATCTGCGTGGTTGCTTCCAATCAAGTTAAAATCTCAAAAAGATGTGAAATTTAGATCAATGCATTCATTCCAACCAAGATTTGATTAACCAATCAAATTAAACTCATTCTGAAATTCGAATATTGCCACGTTTATTTCGATGCATTGTGTACTGGGTGCTACTTAGAATAATGGAAGTAGAACTTAGAATAATGGAAGTAGAAGGAAGATGCAGATTTTCATTCACTATCAATTTCAAAGATTTAAAATAAATCCAGGTCAGAAAAGGTTTCATACTACAGTACATTTTGGAATTACATGAATGATTTCACTTAAAATCTTGTTCCATTATCATGAATTGTACAAGCCAGAACCCAGGATGAAATAAGGAGTTACAATACAAGTAATAACAAGGTGACAAATTAGTTTTTCTTTGCTGTTCGATCCAGAACCATGATTGAAATCTATATGGACGTAGCATACAAATTACAATGAGTTAATTCCGTAAATCATGCACAGTAGTGACAAATTAGTTTTTCTTCCCTATTTTTTAGCTCATTAGAGGATGAATGAGAGCTGTTGTCATGGCCATTAGCGACTGAATGAGAGTTTGATGACATTCGTTGAAGGAGAGATAAGTGGAGAGGGAAGAGAAAATTAACCTCTTGGTTTCCTTTCAATGACAGATCACTTAGTTACGTCTTATTAGTTCCATCAAGAAATAGATGCTACATTTTTACAACAGAGTGCCTTTCTCAGTCTGTCCTGTTAAAATGTAATTGCCTTCCCTTCATTTTTTAAAAAACTTTTTATAGCGTCTATTCGGTTCCATGACACTTGCTCCGGCGACAATTGCTCTGATGGAAAATCTGCGCTTTAATCCAAACATAAAAACTAACCTCCAAAACTAAATAAACCCTAATCCTTGTCTTTACAGTATTCTGAACTAAAAACTCTATTACAAAATTACAATCCTAACTCTAACCCTATGCCGTCCGAGATAGTAAGACCAGAGCAAATCAACCGTCTTACAGTTTCTGACCCGAGACTATCCTTATACCCATACTATCTCTTTTTGAGTGTGTGTGTCTTTTTTTCTTACCCCAACACCATTCTGCCGGGCTTGCTTAGCCAGGATATAGACCAGTTCGTAGTTACTTCTGGGACAATTTTGGTCAAATGACCTTTCATTTCTTTCATTAAGATAGGTAGATTTCAAAGCAAGATATTACGTATGCATGCCTTACATAGCGGGATGAAGAAATTGAATAGACCAGGTGACTAGAATAGCACATCAATGAACACTCTATGAAGTTATTTGTTGCATTTTTACTTTGAATGCATACTAGAGGATGTTGTACAATGTACTTGGCAAACTGTGAAATATACCAGTCATTCGTGGACGCATTTTTTTGTGGATGTGAATGAAAAACACAATTCAAAAGAATATATGAATAATCAAGACATCGAATTTGGTGCCTATCTCATTAAATTTTAAACCACCATGTCACTTTAGTACAAATGACCTTCCTCTGATCATGCGCAGAGTGGAACTACGAACTGGCTTATTATTGACAATTTTGGCAATATTTCTCCTTAACCCGGTTTGGTTTCAGACTACATCTCTCAGCACCACAATAATATGGCAAACCATGATTTTTAGCAGGGCTATATAGTACTCTACTATTTGCCAATAAAATTTAGTCTGAAACAACTGAAGAGGGCTAGCTAACACTTAGCCCCCCCCCCCCTTCAACTTCTTAAGCCAACGAAAGACTTATTTGCATGTTATTCAAGCAAACTTTGGTAAACTCCCTTGATAGAATTTCTTGGAAATGTTTTTATTTTCCATCTGTTGGAAGCTAATGTAAAAGGAGTCTCCATAACACCTGTGGATTTGTTGATCTGAAGAAGCATCGAAAACATGAAATGAGACAACAGCAAGAAACTTGGCATCACAGACTAACATATGTGCTCCATCTCTCACATCGGGAGAGTTCACACTAGCCCAACAAAGATAAAAACCTCACATTTTTGTCACCGTGAAAGCAACATGTTACTATCTGATATATTTCCAAAAGAAAATTCCTAGATATTATAGTAATTACTAGGTATTTTAAATATTAATATTAAGACAACTTTGCATGGATTTCTCTGAAATTGAAGGTATCAATTATGAAAGCAAACAACAAAAATATTATACATAGGCATCAGGGGGCGAGAATAGACAAATCCAGGCCTACAATCATCTAAATCTTTTCAATGGAGGTGAGAACATCTGCAATAGTTACTTGCCCACAAACTATGAGAACTTTGTTTGTTTGCTTTATTTCTGCACTCAAGTATTGAATCTGTCATGTATAAATTACGATTAATATGCCATATACATGCATAAATAATACATAATAATAATATGTAATTATAGGATTTATGAGGTGCCAATTATCTACTTTTCAACAATGCTTCAAAAATACACATAGTGTATAAAAACAAATATGTAATAGAATTTTCATCTGGTTTCAGCCGGTGTGAACAAGCAGAATAATTCCTGCGTGCATGCAAGCATGAAGAAGTTATTGAAAATTACAGATATTTTTTCCTAGTCAGGCAGGTGTGAATGAGTCTATTGTTTTGTTTTGTTTATCATAGTATCAGAGTCACTCAGTCATGTGCTCATTACTGATCTAATCCCCACAGAACAACAATGCAGTCAGGGCGTTCGATTGGAGAGCCATCGACTCTATCAGTCTGGTATTGGACGTCAAGAATGACAGTTCCTCAGCAATGACAGTTCCTTGCTAATCCGAAACAAATACTAACATGATCCTTTTCACCCATACTCAAAGTGCAGCCAAAAAAAATCACGAACTGGCCAAAATGATAGACGTACATTTGGAAGTTGCCAAAAGCATGCTGGTTAATCCAGAATCATCAACACATCCAATGAGACTCTCAAATCCTCCCCAGCTCCCACAAAATATTGAATATTCATTTTTTCTATTGGTTCCAGGGGCCCGTAACACAAAGGTTAGCGATTAATCGTACACTCGATTTACACGATTGATTATCAATTGTAGTCAATGGAATCAATCGTAGAAAAATATTCTACGATCATTGCAAAGCTTTGTGTTACGGGCCCCCTGGAACCAATCAGATTGGTCCTTTCATTTAAATTCATTGCCAGGTGGGGGAGGGGGGCAGACCTGAAACAGGAATCCCCAGGTTCAGGGCTACAGCGAATGGATTGAACCACCTAACAATTTGGTTAGTAAGTTACCTGTCATTGTTTTTACTCAAAAGGAAGTAAGTGAAATAAAACAAAAATACTAGTGTTCATAAGCTGTGATTTTGTAAGATGTATGGTCCGGGGGGAGGGGGTACAAGATGATCGACCCTCTCCCGAAGGCTCCTGTACAAAATTTGAAAACTGAGGGGAACACACCGCCCCCTGGACATATCATTCTGTGCCAACTTGCTAAATATGTTCTAACTATGTAAATCCGTTTGATAAAACTTGTTTAAATATCAAAATAGCTAAAACAGTTTCGAGCGACTAAAATCATTCATTTAATTGGCTTATAATAATAAATAAATAAATAATATAGTATTTGTATAGCGCACGTATCCACCTTGCTAGGATTCGAACCCACGACCCTCTGCTTGAAAGGCGAGAGTCAGAACCACTAGACCACGATGCGCCCACAATAGTGAACTTGTTATAGAAATTCTGCATAACTATTAAAACAAGTCTTTCTGAAACAAGACCTCGTACAATAATCCATATGAGTCAATCATTGAGGCCTAAATGTATATTGTGTTATGATATCTGTGAAAGGCAAATTGGTGCAATTAGCCGAGGTATGTAAATAGGCCTACACATTTATCGAGCAAACTTCAAAATTATGAGTTATAATGAGAGGAAGGAAGAAATGGAAATGGGTGGAGGAGGAATTCAACATGACGAGCAGAAGGAATACAGTCAGACCGCAGGTCCCTATGCTAATGAGCAAAAAGGCCAGATTCATCCAAATCATCTCGTGGCTGAATCCTCCTCCTTGCAAAATCTCGTGATTCGTGAGATTTTCTTTCTCTAAGAATTTACCTGTTTTAACCTCAACTTAAATGAAATATTATTGCACCATCAGATAGAGTAAAAGTTACTCTTTCATATTGGTCATTTATTTTGTATACAATATTTTGTTAAATAAGTAAATTTCTGGCCTGAATATGTGCCTCAAAACTGAATTTTCTTCCTCTGTTTTCTTTTGCAAATTGTGCAAAACTTTTTATTTTGAGCCTCAATGATATCTATATCACCATAAAGCTGAACTTCTGTACTTTCTCACAATGCCACTCTTGATATGCGGCACCTTTTAATCGGGTCAAGATCACACTTTTCCCACCAAGGTACAAGACGAGATTTCTGAAATTTTGTACTTGCATGAAATCCAGAGTTCTGATTGGCTGGATAAGGTTCACAGAACAACAGGCGCGGGGTATTTGAGGAGATTACCACATGGGAAGTGTGATCTTCCCACGAACCCAGGCACTGGAACCGTTGGAACTTGCCATTGTGTGGTCTTTTTGACCAATCAGAGTGCAGTATTCTTGTTTTCAAGCTGCTTTATGTACATGGCAAATGAAAAGTGTGATCTTGACCCGATTAAACCAATTCTTATTTTGAAACCTATATCATTTTAAAGCATACATATTCAGCTTTATCATGATATAAAAATCATTTGGGCTCAAACAAAAACAAAGTGTGAAAATAGCAGCTTTTGCCAGGTGAAAATATTTGTTTTGTAGCATATTTTAGATCAAAATTTTAGTCTTTATTACAAAATCTTTGAATAAATCCAAACACATGACCTAAAAGAATGATTCTTCTTCTTTACAATGGTACCAAATTCATGAAATTCGATGCACAATTAGAGCAGCAATGACCGAATGAAAAGAGGTGTTTTGGTCCGCATCAAGCTCATTAAATATGCAAAACATCTCAAGTCATGAATATCACTTGGATGAAAGAAGCCACTTTCTTGGGACCTGCAGTCTGACTGGAATAGTAGATATGACACCAACAATCATGTAGTCATTGTAGCCCGTACCGGCGACGATGACAGACCGACCAACCACAAAAAATGTAGGCGCACCAGGAACACCTCTCTCATTCCTTGACCAGATGCAACGTGTAACGGGACGGCAGGATGCAATCTAGGACGATCTGAAAATCAGATTAAAGTTATTCCTCACGAAATTGTTAAATTGAATCTAATGTGTGTCATAGAGTTTGGAGGGGGGGCATGATGGGTGTAACGGCCGAGCTGCCAAGTGCTAATAGGGTGCTCGACCACAAAGGGGAACCAATGGATTTGGTTCATGGGGAGAATGTCAAGTGTTCAGCTTCTTGGGTAAATTGAAAAACAAGAAAACATTCACACTGGGAACTTAATCTTCCTGACATGTGTTCACGCCGTTTTTTTATGTCCATACAAAATTCTTCATCACTGTCTGCATCACTGTATGCAGAGGGATGCCAGACCCAGATCATTTTAAATATTTTGATAAAAATTTAAAAAATTAGATTCAGCTCCAGCGTACCCACTTCCACAGAATAAAGCATGTTGGTTGTTTGCACTAGTTGCTCGAACCATGAAGACACTGTTTGGTTCCATGTTCCACGTACATACCTTAGGTACGATAGAATGATTCTCTAAGGACATGTTCCATGGGCAATCACAGATATTGAAAAATAATTCAAAGGTGCATCCCTTGACCCTCTTCTTCCCTCTGTTCAATGAGAAATCAAATCTAAAAACACAATCCACGAAAATTTATCTGAAGTTTCTCTGAAACCAAGGGTGCATTTATGCGCCACTTTCTTACCCTGGAATCATCACTCGAATCATGATTCAAATCAAGATTCTGGAATCAGCCCGAATCCGAGTCTGAGATACAGCATTGGAATGAAGACCCCTTTCATAAACCCAATTATGCGGCTAATAGCAGCATAATTTGGTCGTAAAATCGGAGGAGGACCAGAGTTATCCGCATTATTTTGATGCTGCAATTATCCGCATAATAGCGGCATCGGGACCAGATTTTGACTTTATGAACGCATTTCCAAATAATGCGGATAATTGCCATGGTGCGGTCACAAGGTCACCCTTTTCCAACACAACCGCATCGGAGGGGGCGTGTGCAGTTGTCATGACGATTATCCGCCTTTTTCTGGACGGGCGCTCGTAAAAATAGTGCGGATTATTTTCGGAGTTTGTGAACGCAATTTTTATTAAATTATCCGCATTACTCTTAGGCGGCTAATTGGAGGATGGGTTTATGAAAGGGGTAAAAGTCGTCTAAACCCTGATTCTGTGGTATTGTGATTCATGTTTGTGTTTTGAATCACGATTCTGCGATTATGCGAACTTTGAGTTCGCATAAACGCAGCCCAAGAAAGAATATGTTTTTTTACTCAGTGGGGATACAGAGCATCTTTAGTAGCATAGATAAAGAAGTATACATCCCTAGAAACAACCAAGAAAGAAAAGAGCACGTTTTTTGCTCAGTGAAGCTACTAAGCATTTAGTAACACAGATAAAAAGATATAAATGACCCCAGGATCAACTCCCATTACAAACTGTTTGTGCGGGCTGTTTGGGTAACATACGTGCATCTTCACACTGCAAAAACTCTGGTGTTGATTTAACACCACCCCGGAATCTATATATAGAGAGAAGTATTGAAATAACACCAGTTTGGAATCAAACGGATGCTGTTTTAATATTAATTGGTGTTGTATAAACACATATCTGGTGTTAAACCAAAACCAAACTGGTGTTGTTTAACACTTCTCTGGTGTGGAGTCTGTGGACATAATTCCGGGCTGGTGTTAAATCAACACTGGAGTTTTTTCAGTGCATGGACAGACAGAGAGTTGGCCAAGGCATGCTGTTACTATGGTAACTTCTCCATTTTCATACCTGCCAACAATAAGAAATGCAAAATCTGAACAACCAATGGCCAGGGGTCCAGGGAGCTGGCTAAGCCCCCGGTGGAGACCAGGGGCAGTACCCCCTGAAGTTCCTAGACGTTACAACTTTAACCCAACAGGTAAAAGGACTGGGCTATTTGAGATGTCTTGAGGGTGACTGACTTTTGTTCCGGCGACAATTGCTTCAGGCTTAATTTCGTCTAAGATGTAGGGTTAGGGTTGGAATAGGGTTTTAGGTTAGGTTTAGGGTAGGGTATAGTGTTGAACCCAGGGTTGAAGGTGGTCATTTGATAATTGCGTGGAATTTACAGAGGAGCAATTGTCGCCAGAGCGAATGTCATGGAACCGTATTGAGGACTGGGGAGGCATAAATTGGTCGATGGCAATTTTTCCCACATTTTTTTTCTTCACATGAAATTTCAGAAATAAGGATACCCTAATTTTGGTCATTTTAAAAGTTAACAAATCAGGACAATCCTGATAAAGTCAGGACAGTTGGCAGGTCTGTATTTTGTGCATAAACTACAGATTCTGCATCTGCATTGGGTTTGTGAAAGTCATGTACTGAGCAGTGAAAGAGAGCGTGAGAGAGATTATACAAAGAATAAGAATGAGAGAGGGAGAGACCACTACTACCATCTTCCATTCAGAAAACTGATGACAATGTCGTCTGCAAACTTGACCTTTACAGAATTTCTCAAACTGTCGCGGAAAATGTGATGAAATGCGTTCATATCCAACTGGCATGCATCACTCTGTATGATCCAGTGGCCAAAATCACTTTTTATTTAGGACCAAAGCACTATTTCTTTCATAAATCTCTTCTATTTCATGACAAGACACCTTTGAATACAATTAAAAATGATTAATTTGAACGGCACATGTTGTTCCTAACCATATTTTCTATTTTAAAAAAGGGGGAAGAAAGATGACCTTTAAAGGTTAGGGGTAATATTCCTTTAAGATCCTTTCATCAAATCATATATTTTTCAACCTTTGACATAGGATATGGAAAATCACCTATTTTCAAATGTCAAGTTTTCTTAACTTTACATTTTCATTCATTTATCTTTCATCTATTAATAAAATTATATCTAGAATAAATAATGCAACTTCCAATTTCATAGATAAAATTTAAAGTAAATGGAAATCATTTGTAATAATTTACTATATATATGACTTGAAAAATCAAGAAGGGAATATGATAAAAATTTAATCAAATAAAAGCCACAACCTGTATCTGGCCTTGCTTGTGCAGGTAGACTTATATCACATTTGAGACTGTTTTGATTGGTGATTAATTACAGTCAGTCATTGCATGAACTATAATGAATTATTTCCAATTTTATTAATACAAGGTCCCCATCATGTAACATCCTGTTACAAAACTTGAACCAACAAAATTTCTCACCAAAATCAAAACAAACATTGTACAAGAAACAGCTGGAATTTGTGTTTCCAAACAAAAATACTCAGTAAAAACACTGTTTGAAATTTCAAACACGTTGTTTAAACCCATTACTATGACAAGTTGTTAAAACTTTTAAACAACTGTCTCTTACTTTTTTTGAAATGTTTAAAACTTTTTAAAACAATATATTTAAAACTTTAAATATCAGTTTTTAAAGTGACAGGCTTAAACATGCTTAAATTTTTAAACAGCATTTTTACATTGTACTTATTCAGGGGCACTATTTTCTTGATCAGTATCTGACATAGATTGGGTATGAAGGCAACGCTTAAGCAAACATCAAATTGCAGAATGTTTATTAGTTTTCTCATTATGATCCAGGAAGCTCTCATACAAGATGCATCTTCATTAAATAAATGTCAAAAAAATATAGATCAAAGAAAAACAAAACATGCTACAGTTTAATAATAATAATTATAGATTATACTTGCTTAGATAGTGCTTAACATTTACTTTATCAAAAGTCTGCAGTAATGCAGTTTAACACTGGAAAGCTCCAAACATATCGACAAAAAATTAATAGGGACCTATGCTCAAGAATTAAAGGGATGGTCCGGGTTAAAAATATTTATATCTTAATACATAGAGTAGAATTCACTGAGCAAAATGCCGAAAATTTCATCAAAATCGGATAACAAATAATAGAGTTATTGAAGTTTAAAGTTTAGCAATATTTTGTGAAAACAGTCGTCATGAATATTCATTAGGTGGGCTGATGATATCACATCTCCACTTTCCGTTTTCTTATGTTATTACATAAAATCATATTTTTTCATTATTTCATACTTGTGTGAATAATATGTCTCTCTTATAATGAAATAAGTTGCATCAATAAATATCCAATGCACTAAATCAATTGTCAATCCAATTTTTCTAGTTGTTGGAGGAAAAATTTGAATAAACCTAATTTCATATAATAAAATACAAAAGAACAAGTGGAGATGTGACATCATCAGCCCACCTAATGAATATTCATGACGACTATTTTCACAAAATATTGCTAAACTTTAATATTCAATAACTTTGTTATTTGCTATCCGATTTTGATGAAATTTTTGGCATTTTGCTCAGTGAATTCTACTCTATTTGTTAAACTATAAATACTTTCAGCCCGGACCATCCCTTTAAGATTTTGGAATGAACAGAATTATCAATGAGAGTAAGGTAGGTAAATTTCCATCAGTCTCTGAGGCAATTTCACAAATCACACTTTGTCTCTTCAGGGGGAAATTAATTCTATACTACTCTGCTACCTATCTCAAGTTCTGACAGCAAGTCTGTTGCTGCATTTCAGTCTGATTGATAAATAAACATTAAAAGTGCATAAATTTGCTAGAAAGGGGTAATAATTCCACAAAATGACACATATTACAAAACTATGTCAATATAGCTGGACTCTGAGTCTTTATTAACAATCATGGACAGGAGCCAAAGAATGGAAGATAAAATAAAGTGCACATAATGACCCACTAAATCCTTCCGATATAGAAGTCCAACCAAATTTCTGTCAATTTCCACAAAGCTCTCTATCCACTAGATATCAAATATAAAGAGAGGATTTGCGAGAGGATGATGTTGCATTTTTATGGCATTATTGGAATTATGAGATGAAGATATGGATATGAGGGCAGGAAGGGGGAGAGGGTTGCCACCCCCCCCCCCCCCCACCAGTCCCTTATAAAATAAACTGCTCCCTAAAAGGCAGACTTTGATTTGACTTTCAATTGTGAAAGACAGAGAACATAAGGTTTGTAATAAATATACAACAAATGGGAATGGTTATTAGCTATTTTTCAAATATATCATTATTTATTTATGGAAGATGCCAAATATGATCTAGGCAACAAGAAAGTGGCACTGTGATATTGGTTGGGGTGATAGCAATGATGACCGTGGCGGTTGTGGTGGTGGTGGTAATGTTAATGTTGATAATGGTTACGACGATGGCGATGATGATGAATAATGATGATGATGATAATGATAATGATGATGATGATGATGATGATGATGATATTGATGATGATGATGATGATGATGATATTGATGATAATGATGATAATGATGTGTTGATGATAATAATAAAGATGATGTTGATGACTTTGATAATGATAATGATGATGACAATGATGATGACTTTGATCATGATCATGATGATGGCGATGATGATGATGATGAGGACGAGGACGACGACGACGATGATAATGATCACGATGATGATATTGATGATGCTTGGGATGCCAATGATTCATTTCCATGCCCCAAAATGAAGAACATCAAGAATTTACTGGCTTTGAAATACACCACTACAACTTGTATCATTTTTATTCTTTGCCATGTAAATATCAACAACAAAAATAATATCTATTGAAGCCAAGTAAAGTTTGAAAATTGAAGTAACTTTATTGATTCTGACACAAAACATGGCAAACATGTGACTAAAGTGATAACTGACATATTGCATTCATTGGAATGCATCCTTCGGCAGATTCTTTCAAACTGTAAGAAAATTGATATTTCCTGCAAGTCCTTTCAGACCGAGAAAGAGGCATTTCTGATCAATATCAGATTCACAAGGCTCTCATTCCACTTTATACATCCAATAAAATTACATCCTAATCACGGAGAAAAGCAATTAGCGTTGTGGCACTAATCTAACATTTCCACTAACAACGTGAGAGAGATAAAACGGAACCCATGTTTTTTTCTTTATCCAGCTGTCAACTCAAAGACACCATACCTTTGTAGCAGCCAGAGGCTCAAGTCCTGAGGGAAACAAGACTGAAATTATTTCCATGTGAAGTTAATGATTAATAATATCAAACCTCACATCTCGTTAAGAGAAACATGAAAATGGAAGTCATCCTTAATCATCAGTATTCTTGAAGACTCCATCACGGTTACAAGATTCTTGGTAAAGTTTCAAGACTACTTCAAACGAGAGCGTTGCCCCTCCTTTCATCTAGATAACGGGGGTGGTGATGTGTCCACAAAGAATACTCTGCCCATACCACTTCAATTAATGCTATCTGGAAGTTGGTTTGAAGTTTCTTCATCTAAATTCAAGCTTGAAAAGATTTGTTTAATATCATTATTATCTTAATGCAGATTAAACTGCAAATGCTAAACGAGAAAAGTCTTGCTCTGGCACAAATAAAAGTCAGCAAAGATTTAATTTGAGCAATATCACTTCTGCCCCAAAACATACCAGTTGATCTAGGACAGGGTTGGGCTCAATCACAAGGTAATTGATCAATTACGTAATTAATTACATTTGTTTAGTAATCGTAATTGTAATTGTATTTAAAATTTTGAAAGGGAAAGTAATTGTAAATGAAAAAAATGTAATTGACTTCAAGTACTGTCAATTACTTTTAATTACAGTCAATTACTTTACAATAAACTTCCTTAATTTTATGATTTAATTTCATGACCTTTTTCATGTCAACTGCTTCAGCATCAAAGAGTAAAATACATGTAGGCAGAAGCCGTGCTCTTTATTTAGTTTACTAAACATAAACCTTCATCTTGTCAGGTTCTCTGTAACTTACATGTAGAATTATGTTGAAATAGGAGGTTCTAATACATACATATATACAGAATACAAATTAATTTCATTTATGACTTTTATAGAAAGTAATTGAAATTGTAATTGACAAAAGTAATTGGTAATTGTAATTGAAAAAATGTAATTTAAATGAAATGTAATTGTAATTGAACATTGTAATTGTAATTGTAATTGTAATTGAATAAAGTAATTGAGCCCAACCCTGATCTAGGAAGATCAATTTAATTCGACTATTGAAGGGGAAGTCCACTCAACAAAAAAACTTGATTTGAACAAAAAGAGAAAAAACCAACAAGCATAATGCTGGAAATATCATCAAAATTAGATAATCTTGTAAAATCCCTGAGCAAAAATATCTGCAAGTTAGAGTACTCATCAAAATTCTGAGAATTTTCATAATGCAATCATGTTCTAAACTAAACATGTATCCAAAGCCTATTCATTGTAATAAAGGGGAAATTCACCAAGGTGATAAATTGGTTTTAAGTAAAGCAGAACAAAATAGAGACAAATATTGGTGAAAATTGGTTGAAAATCCATCAAAGAATAAGATTTATGAATTTTAAAATTCATGACTCTGTTATTCTTCAATGGATTTGTGATGTCATAGATGAGCAGCTTGCCCATATCATGTCGTGTGATATAAATTCGCCAAAATGCCATTTTCTTAAAAAAAAAATTGAAAGTTGTTTCATTTGTACATGGGATATGTCATCTGACACAACATTCCATACCCCTTCTATACAGGAATTATTTATGTTCATCATGTTCCAGTAAAAGAACGAAATCTATGAAACTTATATTAGGAGCCTGTATGATAAATGGAAGAGCTGCTTTCATAATGTGATTTAAAACTTTTAAAAATTCATAACTCTTATTCCTTAATAGATTTTCATCAGAAATTCACCAATGTTTTTCTCAATTTTATCAGTTTTTATTAAAATCACATTTATCGCCAGGGTGAACGTCCCCTTCAAAATGGGAAGCATGAATTCACCAAAATTCAACTCCTGCCAGTACGGTCCTATCCTCATTACCAAATCATTGATAATACTCTCTCCCTTTCACCAGTAGCATCAGCTTTTAAACGTGAAGATCCCAGATTCATACTTGAAGTGCGGTGGTTAGCCTCCTAATTGCTCTCCAGACACCTCTCACCCCATTCACACAAGCTCGCTACGCAGTCGTAGGCAATGGGTCTAAATGGGTCTATGCAGGTGCAATGATTGACCATAACTTGGTCACAGAGCGGCTGATAATGTTTACAGTGTGAACACATACCCATCTAGGTACATGTCTTCACTCATGGAAAATAATGTCCTCTTTCACATGTAGCATTTATTATACACTTTTTGTTATTTGTTTGTTTGAGGCCTCACTGAGGAAAATAATCTCTGCTCTCTGCCTACATGTTTCTGTGTTTTTGTCTTTTTTCCTTTCAGAGGCATTTTAAATTTCACATTTTCAAAACTTTGAAGAAAGATGAAACTTGAGATAATTTCTTACTGTAAATTTAGTAGAAAATTGAGGGGCACTGAAATCATGATAAAAGTACCTGATACTCTCCCTGCAGATGATTTTGTGTGAGTGGACAAAGAAAATTTTTAAGTATGTATAGACGGTTTTTCAGATTACATACATTTTCCTCATATCTGATAAAATGTTAAGAGTGGAAACATAATGTCAAACAGAGTACTTTTGAGAGTATAAGAATGAAAAAAGATACACACCAGAATATTTGATACTAAAATTGCATAAGCTTTCTTTCCAATGACTTAATCTCTGATGTAATACTTTGTTAATGAAATTAAACTGCCAAGGATTCTTTTTCAGACAACCCTCCCCACTTCCCCTCTGCCAACTCTCGCTACCGAGTCTGAGAGCGTTACAAACCCATGGACGTATCAGAGGAAGGGTAGAGGTTTCCTGCCACTGAACAAAGCCAACTAATCTATCTGAAACAAAACTCCGGAAACACGTCGTTAATGGTCATTAGCCGGGAGCCAGCGCTTGCGCCGTCGATTGCCGCACCGCTAGACAGGATCCTATGCACTCGGAGGGTCAGTTCAGTTCGCAACGTCCGGCCAACTGTAACATAATAGCCTTTACTTTCGTCAAATTGTTTGCTTGTGGCCAGACGAGATTGGGCAGGGTGCCCAGGCGGAGGGGCTTTGGTGGCGATGCCAGGTGTGGGCTGAGGAGATTGTTATCGCCAGAGATGACGTGAAAGATGACGGGGGAATGGTTGTTTGTGCTCCGGAGGCTTGACTCTCGCAAACGAGAATTGCTTTCTTCTGCTATGATCAGAATTTCACCTCCCTAAAGAAAGGGTGGATTGAGTTTAAAAATAAATCATTATCTACTGTATAGTGCCTTGAGACTACTCATCTTCCTCCCATCGAATACTGTCCTACTTTTTACTGAAAATAGCACTAATCACTGTAAAAAATATTGGGTAAAATTTTTACCACCATGAGGGAAATTATGTGTCCAATCATTTTGGGCAGTATTTTACCCAATGCGGGAAGCATATTGCCCAGTAGGGTTTAAAAAATAAGCAGCAATTACTTTAGAATGGGCAAAGTTTTCATCACACTGGATAAATAAAAATGCCTAAAAGATATGTCCCAATGTTGGTTGGACACATACATGTAATTACCCTCATGGAGAACTTTTACTTCATATTTTTTTTAGAGTTTTATACCGTACTTTACACAATTTTATGAAGGCAATGTGTAGCATTGAGGATTCTATAACAATCAGTCATCTTGGAAGCATTTTGTACAATAGAATGTTGGTAGTGATTTTCACAATTTGCCCTCAGCCAATCAGAAGCATTGATTTCAGTAGCTTTTAACAATAGATGGTGAAATTCACTCCACATTTGTTTCATGGAATGCTTCTCAGAACTCAATATGGTGGAAATATATAAAGACATACATGCATCTTTCACCAGAGCTAATTAACTTTGTAATGGCACAGGAGAGCCACTTACATGTACTTTAAACTTGTTTAAAAAGTTGAACAATCATCTGGAATGGAACCTTTTATACACATTGTTTTCTATGGCCAGAAACATTTTGAAACATAAATTCCTATTTTTGTCTTTGAGTTCAGGAAAAGTGTTTACTATCACATCAATAAGAAAACGTAATTAAATCTTCAGCATATATCACTCAATTATCAAACAAAGCTCCTCAGAGTCTAATAATCATTTTCTACTATATTATGAAATCAGTGAAATAGTCATGATTGAGATGATCTTAATACATGATACATGTAAGAAGGCAATTAAAGCCTAGAATACAGTATGTAAAATCAGTGGGGGGGGGGGACAAAGTATTTTCAAGATATTATATCCCAAATTCAACCGATCATCAATGAATATTCAATGCGTAGACAATTCAAAGTTGTTTTGAAAGTGCTTTAAGAATTCACAATGAGTCTACATCTTCTGAAGATCTCCGCACTGAAAATCTTTTTTTTTGCGATCTTTCTCTTTTATCGCTGACATCTAACACTCAATTTGTTGCACACTTATGGAAAACTTTATCAATAACTGATAATTAACAAATAATAATAATTACACTTCCTTACATAGCGCATATATCACTTACTTTATCAGAATTCAAAATACTAATCTATGTTTGAAAATATCTGTAGAGATGTACAGACAGGGCATCCATTAAACTGCTCAAATTAATAAAGATGAAATGCTATAGGGGTATTTGAGAATTTGAGACTTCTTTTTCTACCTGTTAACCACCCCCCCCCTTTAGCATTTCACCATTTTAACCTCATTAAAATTCTTATTTCAAAATCAGTGCATAAAGGTACTCCTTTCTCTCAATATCCCACTTTATCCTGTCAAGACTTTATCCTTCTTTATCCTATATACCTCCGTTCTATCCATCCATCAATCCATCTCTCCTTCCCTCATCTATCGCATGCACTGAAGAACATGTTGTTACCATAGCAACCACTGTCATCCCTGGATGAGCGTACTATCATCCATCAAGTCATCGAAGCACACTGGAACCGGCTCTCAAACCAAGCAGGACAAGGCACACTTAAAACAAATCTGTTACACTTTCAAAAATGACAGGCCAAATGTGGATGAAGCGCTACAGTGGTCCTGTTTCATAAAACTTGCTTATAACAACAAATTTGCCATAACAGTTATAAGTTACTGAAATCCTTTAATTCGATTTGTTGATAGTAAATTTGCTGTAGAAATGGAGCATTTGTTATAACAATTCTTTATCATGAGACCCATATTTGTAATTTTTATTGCCAAGAGGAACATTATACATTACAGGTGCAAAGCTTATTTCGCTTCCACATGCTATATGTGGCCTGAATTTTAAGACTACTAGAACCGAATGGGAATTGTGTACTGTAAATTCTTTCAGTCTATTTCAGTCACTGTTTTTTATTTTGTTTTTGGTTAGTTTTTTGGGGGGAGGGCAGTTAAAAACTCATGAATGAAATTGTTTCAATTCTCTTAAGTTCATGAAGTTTCTTTAATTAGGAACTAGGGCTATTCTTAATCTATTCTTTATAGACATGGTTTTCAAAGCCTTTTAGAATTTTATGAGTGTGAACAGCCATTTGAAAGATTTAGCATGGTACATTATGAGCTTAGGAAGAAGAAAAAACAAGCACTCTATTTCTAGTCCATTTCACCAAAGTATACGTTAATCATTGTATCAATTAACAGAGAGGAACAAGGACTCTACCTAATATGTCAATAGGGTTTTTTCACACTGGTCGGATGACAAAATCCACCTTCTATTTTGTCAAAATAAATGGCAAATAATTTTTTATAAATATTTGTAATGGCAAATGGGTAAGCAGTAGAGATTGATTCTTTGCAAGCTTAAAAACATCTTCTTGGCAGCAATGCTAAAATCAGGGTAACAATATCCAGCACTTCGAACAAGCTAATATTAAGAAAAATGTAAATGTTTAATTTTATTTTTATCATATCCCCAAAACAATATGCTGTTAAATTAGGTATTTTCAAAACTTACAAGAAATTTGCAGGGACTTTTTCATGGTTGTCAAGATTTTATGCTTACAGTGTGAAATTGAAAGCAAAGATACAAGAAGAAAATGCATCCCATGCAAATATATTAAATGCATGTCTCTATGAAGGCTAAAAACAAAAAGAACTTCCTTTTTCAGGCAGGTGTGAATGCAAAAAATAAATTACGAAGTATATATGTATTTTGAGGCTAAAACAAGTTCACATAATTCATTAGGTTTTTCCTCTAAAAGAGGGTGTAAATATGTCCTATACATTTGTAAACCAGCCAAGCCAAATTTAAATAATTGTGACATTTTCTTTTGCAGCAGCTTACAATAACATTTATCTATTTTCCAATGAACTCCAACAAATAATTTACATCAAGCATTCCCAGTCAGTCCAACACTGGGATTTGATAGATTTTCTGCAACATTTGGCACTTTCAAATGAATATTGATTATAGGGTTGATTGTATGAATTTGATTGTAATTGTTCAATGGAAAATTGGGTGGGAGGTGAAAAGGGATAACAGAAAAAAGGGTTGAAACTTGAGAGTTAACTTTGAATTGAAAAATGTTTCTGATCTAATTCCCCCTTTTTTTTTTGGGGGGGGGAGTACACATAGAAATTCAGAAGCTTCCTTATGTTCATAAATCCCCTTCTACTAATGATTATACAAGGTCTGACTTTAAATTCTAAATCTTAATATTTTTGCTTTAACTTCTATATTCTCTGTTGTCATGGTAATCATTCAAATAAACCTCATTCATTTTCTCTTTTTACTCACTTTCTTTATTCTTTCTTGTTCACATCTATCCTTCCAAATATCTTCTGTCATTGCACCTCCTTTTTCTCATTTCTTTCTTTTACTACCCCCATATCCCTCCCCCCCCCCCTCTCTCTTCCCCTCTCTCCTTCCCTTTCTCTCTCCTTTTCCTTCACACCATTCAAACCTTCTTAAACATTCTTCAAGTGATAAGCCTCCATCCCACTCTTCATTCACTCAATTTCTTCTAAACCATGTTTTAGAAAACCTTTCCATTTTCGTTCATGGTTTCACTCCTTATTTCTTCCATCGTTAGACCACTCCATCTTAATTCTATTCCTCTCCTTCATCAATCCCTTTCCACTCCATCCAAACTCTCTCTCCCTCTCTCTTTCTCTCTTTCTTTCATTCTTTCTCTCCTTCTCTTTTTCTTTCTTTTTTTCTTTCTTTCTTTCTTTCTTGTTTTCTTGCTTTCTTGCTTTCTTTGTCTCTCTCTCCCTCTCTTTCTTTCTTTCTTTCTTTCTTTCATTCTTTCTCTCTTTCTCTCTTTCTCTCTTTCTCTCTTTCTTTCTTTCTTTCTTTCTTTCTTGCTTTCTTGTTTTCTTGCTTTCTTTCTCTCTCTCTTTCTTTCTTTCTTTCTACCTGCATGTGTACCCTTCTTCTCTGCTCCTCGTTCACTTCGTCTCACGGCACGGCCAACCAATTTCAAGCATCAATAGCTCCAAATCGTAGCTGAATGTTCCGCTCTGGATGCCAAACAATGCAACAAGCGAGAACGACACGTGTTGACATACCCAGTTAATGACGGTTTATTCTGTATAATGTCTTCTCATTTGGGCATCGATTGGAAACAGGTAAAACTCTTTTTGAGTTTCACAGCACAAAGGAAAAGTGCAAGGACTGGACACCCATGCATATTCCATATGCCTCCCACACAGAGCAGAATCTTGTTCCATACAAATAATACCATTATAACTACTTTGCTATTTATTGGTAATTACCATGGTAACAGTGCTCAATAGCCAATCAAAATCAATGCTTTCATATTGGTCCAGTGTATAGGAGAGTCACAACCTATTCATGTTAAAACCAATACGCCGTTACTCAAAGAGTAGGGTGTTCACCGAGTGTATTGCACCGCACCTGGCAAAAATCTTCAGGTCAAGTCAATCTTCAATCCAAAATAATCAATGCTATGATTTTGGGCATAGAAAGACAAAGACAACAAGATTATAAGTTTTATGCAAAAGGAACCAATTTGGAAAAAATATACCAGATCTCTTTCCATGTGATTTTAATGACTACGAAAGTAATGCTGATGAAAAAACATCTTTGATTTATAAACTTCTGTGCAAGATGTGAAGCTCATACCAAAACATCTTTAATTTTCCAAACTCACATCGAAATAAGGATAAATCACTGTTGTTAATTTAGATCTATGTTGATTTTATTCTTATATTACTAGACTTTTCGTCAGCTTTTGATACCATTAAACACGACATTCTACTGAAACGTTTAGAGTACAGATTTGGGATACGTGATCTGGCTCTGCAATGGTTTCATTCATATCTTTTAGGTCGAAGCCATCGTGTCGTCATTGGAAGTGAGAAATCAACTTTCCACTCTTTAACTCAAGGTGTTCCTCAGGGATCTGTACTGGGGCCGATCTTATTTACACTGTACACTTCCCCACTTGAGGCAATAATTGATAAGTTCAATATACAAAAAATGTTTTATGCGGATGATACACAACTGTATGTTACCCTTAATAAGTGTAAGGATTCTGACCCCACTGCTGAAATTACACAATGTATTCAAGAGATCAAAGAATGGTCACAGATGAATAGCCTCAAACTAAACGGTGAAAAAACAGAGTTTTTACACATTTCCTCACGTTTTCGAGAAACAGAATCAATCCAGATATTAAAACTTGGTGGAATGGACATACGCGCAAGTACTTCTTGTAGAAATCTAGGAGTTATATTTGATGATAAATTGACATTCGATGAATTTATATCCCAAAAATGTCGCTCTGCATCATATGCCTTATACAAAATTGGTAAACTTCGTGAATTCTTGGACAAACCCACCACTGAAAAATTGGTACATGCTTTTATTTTATGTCACATTGATTTCTGCAATAGTCTCCTTTCAGGATTACCTCTTAAACAAATTAAAAAACTGCAAACCATTCAAAATTCAGCTGCGAGATTAGTAACACGAACCCGCAAGTATGAAGCAATTACTCCAGTTCTCAGAGAATTACATTGGCTCCCTGTCCGTTCCCGCATTGTATTCAAGCTTTTAGTTTTTGCACACAACTGTTTTTATAAAATTGCCCCATCCTATTTACTCGATTTAGTATCCTATTACCAGCCATCCCGAAATCTTAGATCAAGCTCAAAAGCATTATTCATTGTTCCCTCTGTCTCTACAAAGTCATATGGTGAGCGTGCTTTTACTCATGTCTCTGCTGTCCTCTGGAATGCTTTACCTAATTCAATGAGATATCAGAGTGATTTATGCAGGTTCAGAAAATCCCTTAAAACATATCTATTCAATGCATAAAATACCAACTTTGAACTAATGGTCCAATATCAATATCTTGATTACTTTATTCTTACCTTACACTATTCCTTCTTTAAGCGCATAGGGACATGCTATGCTATGTGTGATGCGCTATACAAGAATTGAGCATTATTATTATTATTATTATTTACTTCATTTGATTGAAGTACATGTTCCTAATCACCCCTGCTGATAAATGACACTATCCATCATGACTGCTATATAACATAAGAAAGTGCTGTGAGGAACTGAGGATGGCATAGAATCACACCCAAATGGTGACATTTTTGTTTTGCTCTATTTTGCCAAGCAATTATTTTGGAACACTGAAAGTTCAAAATTTTAGTTCTTTTCCTCACATTATAAAAACAGATGGATTTAATACTCTCAAGTTAAACATTTTCAACTTTGTAGATCTATGGTTAGTAGGCAGATTTAACCTAAACACAAGCTTTACGGGTACGTCTAGCTCAAATACATGCTCAAATCAATATCAGGATAAAGTTGTAGTCAGATATTTCACCCAACAATTGCAAGACAACAGACTACATTATACATTTCATGTACTTTTGATCCTGGTATCAATTCTTTTTTTTTGGTCAAGATGATTTGTTATACCATGTGGCATGTATTGAAAATAGGAGTGCTATTGAAGCATGGAATTCACCGCCTGATGTTTACTCAAATGGGTTTATTTCATTCCCCTGTGCAAAAACTTCCATAGGGATCGGCTCTTCCCAAGAATTCTATATAGATCTACTGCATGAAAAGCGCTATGAGAAAAAAAGAGTTCTAAATCATTCTAGAAATGAAAATAAGAGAAACCACACAAGTAAGAACTTCTTAAATCATGCAGACTATAAACATCAGACAGAATGTAATCACAGTAAAACTTATTACTAGTTGAGATGATAATGAAGGGATGATGATCATGAGGATGGCAATGATAATGATCATGATGATCATGATGACAATACTGATTCTGATAGTGATGATTAATTATGATAATGATGATGTTGATACTAATGATGATGATGATGATGATGGTGATGATGATGATGATGGTGATGATGATGGTGATGATGATGATGATGATGACAATACTGATTTTGATAATACTGAATCTGATAGAGATGATTAATTATGATAATGATGATGTTGATACTAATGATGATGATGATGATGATGACAATACTGATTTTGATAATACTAATCCTGATAGAGATGATTAATTATGATAATGATGATGTTGATACTAAAGACGATGATGATGATGATGACGATGATGGTGGTGGTGGTGATGATGATGCTGCTGCTGCTGCTGCTGATGATGATGATGATGCTGCTGATGATGATGAGGAGAAGGATGCTGCTGATGATGATGATGATGATGATGATGGTAATGATGATGTTGATGTTGATGATGGTGATGATGATGATGTTGATATTGATGGTGATGTTGATATTGATGATGATGATGAAGGCAATGCTGATCTTAAGAGAAACTGACAAAGGTGAAAACAACGATAACTGACATTACAGCATACAAGTGGTGCAATTCGTCTCGAACACAGCCATCAGCTATCAGTTCAGAATCGAAGTTCATGAGCTTAAGTGAAATGCTTCAAATGCTCGGCAGAGTAGAATGACCAAGCAGTTAATTACTCCATAAGAACACTCCTGAACTTGAAGATAATCACTTCAATTGAGGGTTGTCATTTTCCCTTCCATTCTCACATTATCTCCACGATGCACTCTTCCAACATCAAATCCATGTCATTCCAGAAAACCCTCTCAAGCGAGCGTCTATTCTCGGCCTCTTCCCCATCTCTACAAGGGCTCTCACGCCATAACACTTTCTCACTGTTTTTCCAACACGCCAAACCACAAAACTCACAATCTCTGTCTAAATTTCAAGCCGATTTCAAGCAATTGCCTCCCTCGAAGTGACAGAAAAAAGCAAGGAAAACAAACATTGCCTACATCGGCAGGTGTTGATAAAACAGATAAATTATTTATTAGACTGTGTCCATATGTAATGTAATATTGTGGAGTAAAGTGGGCTTCGACGGACTTGCATGCAAGATTTCTCTACATTTCCATCAAAACTAAAGGTCAGTGCACTTCCTCTATTTCGCAAGACTTGTATTTCCATCTTTTACTGAGCTTTAGACAGAAAAACTTGTATCTTAAAGAAGTAAATATCATACTAACACAAACTTTGCCCAATTCAAAAAGGTTTCAATAAAGGAGTTTTGGTCTAATCACTTGACAGTGTTTCTTCCCTTACTGCATAATTTCTGTACAAAAAAATGAATGGGACTTTGTTGAACTCAGCACACATTTAAGGCTATTTTCATTCACCTATTTTTTTCATTCTCACGATACATTTTTTATGTCATATCCAAAATCAATTCTATCATTTTTGGCAATTTTTTCATAGTGTTTTCACTCAACCATGATATCAAAGTTATTTACAATTGTTTTCATACAACAATTGATAGCATTTTTTGGCAAGACATTCTCTCGTCACTATTTGCAAATCTAGAAAGATTGAACTATTCCAAACTTTTCAAGGCTGTACATCAGAAGTTCACCTAAATTTGTGTTTTACTACTTTACTGAACTTTGGAAGACACAATAAATTGCTTATCAATTATTGATTAACAACCACTTTAACTAACAAAATAAGATCTTAAAAATGACTCTTGTAACTTTTGAAAACAATATTAATTTGCCTATAATGTGTACTCATCCATGCATGACTTGACACATCAATTTTGTTTTCATACAAAAGTTATCAAATAGGTAGGAACTATTCTTCCAAATTATTTTGCTCAAATCCATTAATTGTTGAAAAATTTGTGCACCAGTCATGGGCCCAGACCAGGCTCAGGGGTGGGGCAGATAATTAGAAACCGTTCTCACTACCTTCCTAAAACAAGTTTACTGGAAACTAGTTTAGTGGAAACTAGTTTAACGTGTAGTGAGAATGGTCAAAGCGATCTTGGAAGCAATCTTCCAAACCGGTTCAGAAAACCACCTCGCGATGTAGTTTTCAAGATTGCTTTGCCTCATTAAACTGGTTTTAGCGTAAGTGAGGACATAACCGTTCATCAGGAAGCGATCTTCGCACATTCTACAGTTGTAGAATGCCTACGCTGCGGTTTCGAATTTCGCGTGAAACATGTCACCCCACTGAGAGCAACAAGATCGCTTTACGTGAAGTGATTTTGGAAACAAATTTTGTGTGATCAAGTGGGAACACAAGCATAGCGATCTTCCAAACTGGTTTCCTGAACCGGTTTCCAGTAAACTAGTTTTAGAAAGAGTAATGAGAACAGTGTCAAAGACTAGCACCAAAATCTGGCCAAAATTCCTCACAAGGTTGATCCATGTCGACTCTATCATACTGGATACCAAATTAGTCTTATCCATTCAGTTAGTCTTACAATAACATGGACAATATTTTGTCAATTAAGAAAATCAAAACTAAAGATAAATACCTACAACGATTATCTAGTTTTATGGCTTCAATAGATCCATCATGCCTATACTAACAACTCAACAAGAACAGATTTATAATAAATTTATGGAAGAACGGCTTTATACTCAAATATTGGCACACCTGAGTGACTGGGTTAAAGCGTTTAGAATACGAGGGGGATTATTAGTGCACCTGATCTTGGCCAATCTTTGCTTTCATCAAAAAGAGATCACAGGAAATCAAATTATTCACTACATTAATTTCACAGAATAGTAAACCCCCTCACATTGAAACACGTTTTGTATGATGGATGGAGATGAGGGTTGGAGCAGAATAGAGACGTAATTTTCTGTATCTAATTTCAGAGCACAGTCGGCCAACTTCTTTGTAAAGTTTTTTGACTGACTCATACGGCAATATGGGACATGATAAATGGCCTTTGTAATTCGGACTAGGTTATAGTCGCTTTATCTCCTCTTTATAGCCCTAGGAGGTTCGATTTTCTTCTTTATTATATGTAATAGCAAAATGGTGCAAATCAAATTTTCAAGTTCGCTATTCAAAGCAACGTTGAAAAAAAGGAAAGGTTAAAGAAAGAAAAAATATCATATTTATTTGTTGGCTTTGTGGACAATGTGGAGCAGTTTTGAAAGTTGGATTTATTCATTCTGTATCAACAGACTTCAAGGTTTCTTGAAGATAATTGTCTTGAAAAAAATTGTCTTGAAAATACGTCGTTGTGAGTTTCTTTCTGTGTATACTTAATTTCAACGTTATAACTTCAATAAGAACACATTCGTTTACCAGAAAAGATAACATATAATAGAAGTGATTGCAATTGAAGGTCTAATGCAAATCGCCTAGGCATAGGCCTACAATCTTTTACAATCAATTGCAAATATTGATTGTACCTCTGATGAACACAATGTCCCTTGCTGCATACAGATATCTTGATGAGGCCGTTCTCATTACGCTTTCTAAAACTAGTTTACTGGAAACCGATTCAGGAAACCAGTTTGGAAGATCGCTTTGCTAGCGTTCCCACTTGATCACACGAAAGTGGTTTTCAAAATCACTTCATGTAAAGCGATGTTGTCGCTATGGAAACGCTCAGTGGGGTGACACGTTTCGCGCGAAATTCAAAATCACAGCGAAGGCATTCTACACCTGTCGTGTGGAGTAGCGCTCAAAATGTGCAAAGATCGCTTTCCGAAAAATGGTTGTATCCTCACTTACGCTAAAACCAGTTTAACGAGGCAAAGCGATCTTGAAAACTACATCGCAAGGTGGTTTTCTGAACAGGCTTGGAAGATCGCTTCGACCTCACTACACGTTAAACTAGTTTCCACTAAACTAGTTTCCAGTAAACTAGTTTTAGAAAGGTAGTGAGAACGGTGTCAAAGTCTTCAAAGTTATGAAAGCACTCATTTCATGACTGCTTCACAAATTGACTTCAAGACAAAGTTCTCTATTACCCCACTATCAAAATACTTGTTTTCATCTTTTTCACAACGGAAGCTCCCTTTTAAAACACAAACGCCATCCAAGGTCAAGAAATAATGTCAAGGACACCCCGTCCCTAAAGAGATCTGAAATTAGTAATGTTGCGTCACTATTATCATTCTGAAAATGATGCACTTTTAAGATTTCAGATCACCTGTTCTCACATCAGAATCTCTTAGGGTGCTTCTACTTGATTTGGGCCCCGCAACACAAAACTTAGCATTTGATCGTGTGGCAGCTGTTTATGATTGATCATACACAATAATCAATGCAATCTATCATAAGAACTAGCCCCATGATCAATCACTAAGTTTTATGTAAAAGGGTCCCTACATGAGTTAGAATAACAAACATGAATCACAAATCAAAACACAAACACAATACAATATTATCCACACGAAAAAGTTGTTAAGATATTATCTCCTTTCCAAGCCCAACCACTACAAGTTGTAATATGAAGTTTAACCTAGGAAGTACATAGAAATGAAGGTCATCTTGGAAAGTATTTTAACATTTTCTCTAGAACCATGATTTTACAACATGTTGTTTTTAGATGTTCAATTCCCTCCTGAAAAAAAAATTAAATATATTAAGGGGGACAAAATCAATGTTTGTACTTGGTGTAAGTGTGTGTGGCGGAAACTATATCAATTATAATTATTGAAAATCTAAAGTAAATATCTTCATTATAGAAAAATAGCAGAGCAATTAAAGGTCACCATTTTTTGTTTGGAATATGGGTCAAAAACCCTCCTGCTATCCAGGTATAAATAGGTTGATTGAGGGGTTACCTATTATGACGCAGACTCAACGTAGATCGGGCGGGCAAACTAGCAACTATCCCTTCCAAATGAGGTATCCATAGGCCCCTTCATACCAATTTATAAAAACTATCACAAGAAATATCACAAAGGAATATCTTGAATCATATATTCGATCATATTTCTGGTAAAGCGCTATATATATTCAATACATCCAGGAGGGGAGAAAATGAAATATGATTAATAAATATAAATAAATTATATAAATTATTAATTATAAATTATAATATAAAGTAAATAATTACAAAAGAATCAATGAGTGTATAAGGTGTCATCAACCTTCTCAATCGCATATCCCCCATGTTATGCACAGTTTTGTGAAACATGCAAAACTTTGAAAATGTCAAAACTTTCTTATTTTACACAATTGACTTTGATGAAACCTCTGTGTTATACTGGCTTTCTTTTTATATATTCAAATCAAATTATTGTTAGTGGTTGAAAGTAACAGGTAGTGAGTGGTCTTTAGTGTTGGATACACATGTGAATTGAATCAAACTAAGTGTAAACCCACAAGCTTCCATTCTGTGGCTCCTGATGCCCCTACTCCTGGGGGGGGGGGAACTCACATATATTGGTGATACGGTGATGTGCCGCTTTGATGACCCCCTTTTTCATTTCTCTAGATACTCCGAATGACAAAACTTCAGTTCAGAAGCCAGTGAGCCCCGCTCAGAAGACCCCCGTTACGAGACATCTCAGTTACCCAGCCCTGCCAAAATGGTCAAGCGCAAGCACCGCATCATGTGAGAGATGCACGTACGGCTTCGCAACTCCCTACATACATAAACGAGTAGCCACTCCATGCATGGCTAGCGCATGCACAGTGATATACCTAAAAAGCTGCTAACCCGTTCCGTAGACCCTGTTTTTCATACACCGCTGTATATATTTAGTTCCCAAGACACCGTACTCTACCTTTTTAGTCAGTTCATTAGACCCCCATTTCGTGAGGCACACCCCCCACCAAATAATAATTTGAGTGCCCCCCCCAGGCTACTCCCATCCACCTGTTAACCTTATCTACTATGCTATTTCACATGAATTTGAAATGCATTTATAATCTATGTGTTGTACGTGTTAATGTTCAATGTTTCTAAAAATGACATTGACTTGACTTGCATTGAATAGCACTGAATTGAACTCGATTGTTTGAATTCTAATTATACTGTGGGTATTCCTATACGGAGGCGCGATAGCTCAGTCAGTAGAGCGCGGGATTAGAATTTCGCTGACCCGGGCTCGATTCCCACTTGGTGCGCTTGTGCCCTTTGGTAAGGCATTAATCCTCATTACCAGGTCCCTCGGAGAGGACCTTAAGCTGTCGGTCCTCTGGTTGCTTGCTTACAAGCATTCATGCTTTCTTAGCATTGCTAATAGAAATTGGTAAAAAATCACCACCATCACCATAATCAGTTTATGATATGAACAAGGCCTCGAGACTAACCATCAGCTGATCATCCCTCCCAGACGCTAACCTGAGATGACACCTCGCATTCGGAGCTCCAAAAACTCACCGAAAACACACCAGGATTACCCACGTCAAGCCCAATCATCCCGCCCTGCAATAAACCCATGACATAGACCTGAACTCATAATGAGCAACGGAGGTGACGACCTCGGACGTCTGAAGGTTGTCGGACTAAAAGCGTCCGTCTTGTCCCGTCTTCTTGGGCATGGAACTGAAACGCTGGAGCCTATAGATGGATGAATATGAAACTGACGAGTCATGTGATGTCCTTGAGAAATCTTTTTCTTTTGACTGAGAATGTTGAGGGGAAAAAAGTACAGACCAATAGCAAGTGAACTGAGGTGCAATGCTGCCATCTCTATGTTGTTGTCATCACAATGAAATCTGTGCGGGCTGTTTCTTGTCTTATTGTCTCTTTGAATTATATCATCATCTGTTTCATTCTGTCTCTTTGTCTCTATCTGTTTCTCCCTGTCTCTCTCTCTCTTTCTATCTCTCTCTCTCTATGTGCTTATTTACCACTTTTGTTCATGTGTTTGTAACAATATAACTGATAATAAACAAATTAATAAACTGATAATTCTTAAAAATCATTTCATATCAGACTATTCAATGCATCTTCTTCCTTATTCTCGAATTGTTTTGGGGTCCAAATCCAAGCTGCTACGTACGCAACCCCTTTTCTTCGTCATTCTCACTTATCCATTTAAGAACGGTCTATATGGTGTCCTCTATAGTGCAGGACCTGATATAAAATGACAATCGCAATTCACTTTTTTACCACAGAGTCACCACATAAGCCAAATTGTTATAGAGATACCTTGATACAGCATTCTCAATCTGTGTCCTGAATTTGATGACCCTTCTAACATCTGTGTAGTTTTCATGACACCTTGCAATCAATCAATCAATAGAAATATAAAAATTCCACCAAATTCCAAGTTAATACCAATGGATTAGTTAAGAGTAAGCTAACATTATTCAATTCAACCACTGTTTCTGGGACATTCGAAAGGTTTAAAAAAGAGGTTTGAAGAAATCCTTTAATCTACAGGAAGTCTGCCTGGGGTTTCCAGCAGACTTGGACCCAAGCATGGAGCAAATTTTGAAGAAAAAAAGAATCAGAGACGAGCTCATTTTCTGCAACATATGTGCGATGAGGATTATGTTTGTCACAATGCGGGAACGGTCGAATCCGACACGCTCATGTTGCCATCATTACCGGCAACCTCCCACAGGCATCATCCCTACGCCGTCAAATTAACCCTAGCATCCTGGCCGCCACCGGTCCTTCAATATCCCGGGACCGTGAGGGTTAATTGCTTGGGAGCAACGTGGGTATGTAGCAGGTGATTGTAGCAAGTGTATGATGGGATTGCAATTTTTTCTGCACTTTCCGTGTCAGCTGTTACACCTACACCTACTGAAGCCCTCTTAATACAAAATCTTGTTCTCGCTCTTTTCTCTTCCTTGACTCACATATCAACATGATTTCAGAAACAATCTCCCCTTGAGCAACTTGTGGTTTATATCATTGCAAACATTGGAAGGACAAGAAACATATTTACATTAGATTTTACATCCATTAGGAAAACATAAGATATAAGAGGATCTCTGGGGAAAGAATTGAGAAAGGAAAATTTGTAAGATATCTCTAGGTGGTTTCAGACCGCCTCAAAGTTCGTCAGTTCCAGGTATTCTCTGATCGGGAAGTAAACCCCGATCAGAAAATACCAGGTATTTTGGTAATGTGAAAGCAAACTACGTGTAATTTCCCCGAAAGAAAATACCCGCTAAATAGTAGGTACTTGGCGAAATTACGAGAACTTTCGCGGGGATTTTTCCAAGGTCGCAGGTATTTTGGCAATGCGAAAGCAATTTACGGGAACTTTTAGCCCTGCGTGTCGTTGGGCGTGGGCGCCGTGGGTGGCTGCTGAGCTAGTGATTTTGAATCTCGCGCCTTGCCTGCTTATCAGACCATACTGCGCATGCTCGTAACTTCAGGAACTTATCTGGAAGGGTATGTTTCGGGGCGGTGTGAATGCAGGAATAATTAATGGGTATTTTTTTGCCTAAAAAAGTTCTTGTAATTTAACAGGGATTCTTATGATCGAGGCGGTTTGAAACCACCTTATATCCCTTGGTGAAATATGCTGGAAATCATTAAAGATGAGGCAAGGAACTTGCTGAATACAGAAAATAATTTTTTTTTTGCGATTGTTTTCTTCTGTTATATCGAATACAAATATGGTAAAAAGATTTAGTTTTGTCGACTTGACTTATGATTTATAAAGAACAGTGTAACATGAAAACACATGTATGTTGAACATGCTTGCAAGTGAGTTTTCAAAAGCAATTTTTTTTTAAGTGCTACTATTTGAGTCCATGGAGTATCCGTTGGCTGACTATTCAATTATCATTTAATTAGCATAAATGATATAAAGTGGTGGTGATTTTTTACCTAATCGCTAAGAAAGCATGCATGAATGCTTGTGTAAAACAAGCAGCCAGAGGACCGACAGCTTAATTACTTCTCTGAAGGACCTGGTAGTGAGGATTGAATGCCTTACCAAAGGGCAATAGCGCGCAAAGTGGCAATCGTACCCAGGTCACCGGAATACAAAACCCCGCTCTACCAATTTCTCCTTTAATCTTAATATGATTGTCAATCAAATATTTTTTAACATTCACTTCTTGTTTCACTGGAAAACCCCTCCAAAATAACAGTACTTACCACTGGCTGTATTCTATATTTTAGCATGCAATTATTTCAATATAAATGGACTATATACTTTATTCACTGTATTAAAAGAATCCAAATAAATCAGACTGTAACACTTTTCTCAGTAAAATATACCCCGAAAATTTGCATTATTAGATGCTTATGTGTACTTGAGGTTCAAGATATCGAACTGCATTTCCCTAATATCAGCGATGTGCCTCTATTTTATTTGCAATAATCATCTTTTACTTTTCTATTAAATTGCAAAAAAATAATGCATGACAACAACAATTATGCAAACTTTCTGATGTAAATATCACTCTAGGGCTTTAACAGAGTATCAGTACCAAATATTCTCCACTTGGCTTTACAAGATTACCTTCTAAAACTCCTTTATTTTTTATTCAAAAGAAACATCGGAAAGGAGATTAATGTCGATGTTTGATGCCATTATACAGCTTGAAACAACTGTCATCAATTTCCTTTCAAAGGAAGCACTTGATTGATTTTCTCGCTGTGACATTTACTTATTTTGCATTCCTACTCCATTATCTGGCAAAAAAGCTTGCATAACAACCTCTCGTCCAGTGAAGGGGGATTTCCTTGCTTCGACGAGTCTATATATAGGGTATGATGTCATTATACATCAATGCCTCTCCTTCTTTCTCGCTGAGCTCGCGCTGATGGACGATTGTCCTTGGGCTAGAATTAGCAGGTTATTAGGTTTCAAATGAGAGTCTAATATACGAGTACGCCTCAAGAAGAAGGTTGTTGGATGCCCCGCTAAAGTTTCTTACAGAGAGGAAGAAGGCATTTCCGTACCTCTTTCATCTACACCCGCTTGAAGATGAAGTACGTCATTGGCTTCAATTCAACATGTCCTATGGAACATGATGAAATGATCATAAACTGTGATCATCACGCAAACTATCACATGGTTACATTCTCTAGTCAAACACTCATGAGTACTCTCCAAATTTTCTAAAAGATCATCATGTAAACTGATCACCCGACAAAGTTAAGGTTCATAAAGAAAGCTCAACTAATCCATTCACTCAGCAATGTATCAAATCATATCGTGGTCTAGTGGTTCTGACTCTCGCCTTTCAAACAGAGGGTCGTGAGTTCGAATCCTAGCCATGGCGTGTTTGCCTTTAATAAAAAATTTATCCACACTGCACTGCACTCGACCCAGGTGAGGTAAATGGGTACCCGGCAGGAGTAATTCCTTGCATGCACCGAGCGCCGGTGATGGTAGCTCGAGCTAATGACGGGGTAATAATAGCAGCACTTTGTATCTTCTGGCGAAAAGTGCTTTATAAATCCAGCTATTATTATCATTATATCTTTCATTTTGATCACATTGCTTTCTATGTCAATTGGTGTGTTTAGTTTTATCCTGACTTATGTCATTTTGTTATGTAATTTTTATATCGTTATGTTTTTGTTTTTTTTAGCATTGTCATTTGGGGATTAACCTTGACATGCTAATTAAAAGCTTTGTTAATTCCCTGCATCCCCCTTCCTCCATTTTTCTTTTATCTTTTATATAATACCAACCCATTTGTCATTTTAATAGATCTGTTTTAAAAAATCATGATACGTTTTTGAGAAATGTGAGATAGCATTGAATAGAATTAAAATGAAATGCATATTAAAACTTGATCAGCCACTAGAAAATTGAGTAATACACAAATTCATTTTTAGTTCTAAAACTTTCTTTTGACACTGCAAACATCCTTGCAATCTTAGAGGAATCTTTGAACAATACCTATTGAATTGTAGGGATTTTCTTTCATGGCTATATTAAAAGTATTTTGCCTTCATCACACTGATAAAATACCATTACCAAGTTTTTTTTTCCTTTTCAGGAAGGTGTCAATGCACCTCATATGAAGTGAGAAATAGACACCACGTTGACACACAGTGTAAACCCTGCTGTTCCTTGGTCAACAACCAAATCACCTGTGGGCGAGACTTGGCCCGGCATCTATCCCTGAAGTATATATGGCCGTGTTGTGATACGCTGCCCCCATCTTCAAGCTATGATTCACGCATCGCACCGCACCGTCATGAATTCACGAGGGCTCGTTGATGAGGAGGGGAAAATTAAGATCAGGAAGGGGCACAAATGTTTGAGAGACATTACATCATACCTTAAGATAGAGAGATCTGTAATTGCTTTGTAGCTTGTCCACGATGACGTATGCTGATTATCTCCAAACCCTCGGTGGCCAATGACGAACTATCTTGCCAAGGTTAATACTCTCATTTGACAAACATTTGTGACCCTTTTGAAAAGCAGTCAAGATTCGCTTTATTTGCTTGAAATGCCAGAATGCTGACGATACTTAAAAGTTAAAATGGTAAAAAAAATAAGGAAAGCATCACAAGCAGATTTTTCAAGCTCATTAGATAATGCATACATTTCAATGTTCATGGATTGTAATGCAGTATCAAACATTACTGATCTGTGAAAAAGCTGAATTATGTTATGAAACAATAAACAAAGAGACTTTGGTCTTCCCTATCATAATTCAAGGGTGAGCTCCAGCTTATGCTACTATTAACTGGTTTTATATGAAATGACAGAATTTAAGCAAAATAATGTTGTGGGCAGTCATCAGACATTGGAATCAGTTGGTCTGAGATCAAACAAGTTTGTAGAGTATCAAACAGAAAAGTAGCAGTCAGATTCTATTATACCTGGCAAAAGTGCCACATTATCTATTGGTTTGGAGGAGTTATTTTATATATTTTTTTTTTTTTGCTTTCACGGTATAGAAATAATAATTATAATGCTAGGACATAATTTTGCATTAAAAAGACATGTTTCCCATTGATACGTGTACTGCAGCATGTGTCAGTTTTGATAAACAAACTCAAATTCTTCTTTTCTTAAAGGTAATATATCTTCCATTACAGCCAATGTCAAAGAAAGAAAAAGCTGCAGGAGATGAATGCAATGTCTCATGGCAGAAGCCGTTTGTCTTTAAACACTTCGTCAAGAAGTATATTTTAAAGAAAAAGACCAGGGCCCAGTCTTACAAAGAGTTACGATTGATCCAATCAATCGTAACTCTATGGAAATCCATCAGTGTCATAATTTTTTCTACATAAAATTTTCAAAATGTCCTTTGTAATCAAAGGCGAACACACCAAATTGTCAAGAAAATAATGAATTTATGTAATTTAAATCATAGCTAGAAAATATTTTGAACAAACATGCATAATAGATGTTGACGTTGCTGGCCTTCCATAGTTGCAATTAATCGGATCAATCGCAACTCTTTGTAAGACGGTGCCCAGAAGTTGAGAGTGGCATTGAATAGAATGATGTGAGTGGGAGTGTATGATGACAATCCTGTCACAGATATGTCAAAATAAACGCCTTGTAAAATGATGTGATTCATGTTCACTCATTCACATGACAGATTGATACATGTGGGAGGGTTTAGAACTTTAGTTTTACTTAACAAGTGTCCCTCTATATTTATCACCTGTTGACAAAAATATGCTGTAAAGTATACATGAAAATGTGGACTCAAACTTGCTACATGTCAGTCCAATCCTAGCCCCCCCCCCAAAAAAAAAAAAAAAAACAAGAATACCCAAGTTGCAATTTGTTAAACCATTGATACCATTCAACTTCAAGATTTTCTATAAAAAATTCTTGAATATATATGGCTAATTTTATGTTTTTAAATGTCAAATATGAAATCTATACAGGCAGAATCAATAATATTTTCAATCCACTGACCACAGTCTATTTCCAGTATACTACACATTTTCAAAAGACATGCGGGACAATGGGTTAGATAAAAATGTCGATTTTGATTTTTTTTTTTGGGGGGGGTTAAAGTACACCATCTACAAGACACGCCCCCCTCAAAATTGGAATGTACTGTACAAATATAAAGGCCTATTATAGATAGATCACACTTATTAAAACAATTTTTTAGAAATACCATCACTTTGTACTTAGCCAGCACTTGTACCAAAAGTACAAAGGCCATTAACTTCTAGAATATTCAACTGTCCTATTTCGAGCAGTTGCTAGTCTGCGATAAATGGGAAATAATTGTGTGGTTTTTACAGTCTTCTCCATAAGCACAACATTGACATTGCAATGACTGAATGAATACATACACAAGAAGATCGAATTCAAGGTCATCAACTAATATTGGATCAACTCATCAGACCATTTTCGAGGACAAAAACAGTTATTTATTAGTCATCATTTTGGGTTCTTTGTGCCCAAGTTAGCATATATAGAACACATTGAGACACTCTTCCATGAAAAAGTTACTTTCATTTTGAACAATACTTCTTAAGTTAAGGATGGGATTGACTAAGCAAGGCCCTTTTTTTCTTTAGGAGGGGTCACAGAGGAGTATGAAGTACATTGAAGCCTTTTTCACATTTCCAATACCCAGCTTGCTTGCTTTCTGTCTGTCTTTTTACTGAAGTGAAGTTACATGAAATGGTTACACTTCGTAATTCCGAACGTTCGTAATTCCGAAGGTTCTTTATTCCGAAGGTTCGTAATTCCGAAACACGCAAATTGCCTATACCTCGATGTTCGTTAATCCGAAAACGTAAAAGGGTTCGTTAAACCGAACATTTGTGGCGTTATTCCGAAGGTTCGATAATCCGAAAACGAAATAAGGTTCGATGTTCCGAAGGTTCGTTAATCCGAAAATGAAATAAGGTTCATTGTTCCGAAGGTTCGTTTATCCGAAAACGAAATAAGGTTCATTGTTCCGAAGGTTCGTAAGTCCGAAAACGAAATAAGGTTAGTTAATCATTTAGTTTTCGGACAAACGAACCTTCGGAATTACGAACCTCATTTCTTTTTCGGATTAACGAACCTTCGGAATTACGAACCTCACTTTGTTTTCGGACTAACGAACCTTCGGAATTACGAACCTCATTTCGTTTTCGGACTAACGAACCTTCGGAATTACGAACCTTCGGAATATTCGAACCTTCGGAATACCGAAGCTTCGGAATTACGAATGTATGCGACATGAAATAACCCAAATGTTAAAGATAAATACCAGTTGTGGTAACGATCTCGAAATGAGTTCGAACAGAATCCAATGAAATTACCACCAAAGTGTTTGTATGTGTAAATAAAAAATATGTGCCAAATAGCTCTGGAAGAAAATGCGTAATTGCTGAGAAATGAGCAAGTGTCTGGTATTTTTCGAAGCAATATTAATACACTTTCCCACATATGCTTTTCTGTGTTAGTGATCATCAGAATTATCGATTTTGAGCTCAGATTTCATGATTTTCATAAGTTTACACTAATGTACAAGATCTATATGTATGATAATATTTTGACAATCAACCATTTATTTAAAAGACTTTCTCCTGAAATAATTGTTTGCTGCAACTACTGTCTTTTACCTTTAATTGTGCAAAAATCACCAAATACACAAGATAAGTTAAAAACAAATTCTTCCCTTCTTGACTATACAAGCTTCTTTGATCATTTGTTGGAATAAACTTTCAAGGGTTTATTTCATTCTTTCTTTCTTGTTACTTCTTGATCTTTTTGTTTTGTTTTGTTTTCTTGTGGGGTACTTTTGCAGTTTTGGCACCCGCTGAAAATGGCTCTAAAAAGGCAAATGCCTACTTGCCCCCCTCCCCCCCCCCCCCATGCCACTGGCCACTTCTTCCATTCATATTATCTGATCATTTACAGGTCATTTGCAGCCTCAACAAAAAATTGACTTCATGACTTTTCAAGAATGCCCAATGAAAGATGCATTTTCTTTTAAAAAGAACAATTTTTTAATTGGTAATAATCAAGATGCTAATAGGTTATTTGGGTCAATAACCAATTAATGGTACACCACAAAGCAGGTCTGCCACAAAGCCTCCAGTTGTTCCACCACAAAGGCTTGAGTTATTCTAACACAGTTTCGGTGGTATTTAATCCAGGTACTTTCAAGTTAGGACTAAAACATCGCTCTGAGCTAGAATCATTAAAAATTAATATGCTATCTGATTTGGATCAAAAGCGTAACATGTTTATCAAAACTTCAATAAATAAAAGCAATTTGAAAAATAGAGATGTATTTACATTCAAATCTTTCTGTTTGATTTCTTACTAGTGCATGCCACTTTTTTTAATTGTGAAGAATGCAGAATTAGTGAGGTTTTTATTATTCATTCTATACACAGAAAAGTTTATCCCAAGGGGGTGTTTCACAAAGATTTGAGTTTGACTAAGAATCTCACTGAAATGCAGATGCATAACGAACATAATATGCAACATGCAAGCTTATTGACCAATATGCAGTAGTGCACATCCTCTTCACATGATCTGACCAGTGAGGTCTTGCCTTTTATACCGCACCTATCTAGGCATTTAAGTGAGACTCTTAGTACTTAACGCTTTGTGAAACTCCCCCCCACGTCGATAACTTGTACGTGTTTCATAAAATTTGAAGTGGAAATTTGTCTAGTTTCAGGCAGCTTTTTTAATTTTCCACCAATGCTTCCATTCAACTGCTTCAACCTTGATATTTCCTTTGAAAGACACATGGCTGTAAGTCTTACTGTCTTAAAGAATATGACTCAAATTCTACAAATGATCAAAGGTAGGGATGATATTTTCTTTGATAATATAGTAGAACTGTACTTGTGGATGTTACTTCCTAAATTCAAAAGAGCTTATCTGGTCCCACTCCTCTAAAATAATACCAGGGACCCATCCTTTGGAGTGAATTGTAAATCCTTTGAGTGCATTATAGCTTCTTCTGGAGTTAACTGTGCATATTGAGACACTTTGACTCAAAAAAGAAGTGAAATAAATTCTTAAAGATGCAACGCTCACTCTAAAAGGACTGGTCTCTCATCTCACTGCAACAGGAGTGCCGTAAGGGACCTGATTAACTCTTCTGCAGAGTAAGGAAAATAAATCACATTCTGCTAATGAAAATGAAAACCAAGACTCGTTATGAAACATAGGCTTCCAAGAAAGGTAATATCCACTGATTTCATATCCTATTAGGAATTGTTTCAATTTAATTTTCAAACTAAAAATGTGAACGAGGGAAAGATTTTTTTTAAATCTTACTATCAATTGAAAGTAAGACCAGTTCAGGTTCTGGTTTTAGGAACGGACCATTCCCCACTACAAAATTAAAGGTGTGTTCATAGTAAGGTTCCATTGAATCATGACTTTTTTTAACATGGTTTTCACTGACACTTAATAAGAACAGCTGCATTTAGCAATTTTTCATCGTTCATAAAAATAACCATCCAAAATGCAAACATGAAACGAAGTAGAAAGGCATTTTGAAAGGTGATTCCGCAGTGCATACTTTATGTATATAAAGATACATTTAAAATAGACTGAATGCAAAAAATACTTAAGTTACATGTGATTCTACGATGGATCTCAATCCACACTTCACCTCATTTTTTAATTCATGAGCATGAGTAAAACAAAACAAAAACAAAAAATAGGTGGACTATTTCTGAATTCATGAACACAATTTTTCATTGCGAGCAGTGGCGTAATGTCTAAAAATGATATGACGTATCAGGCAAAAGTTATAAGAAGTTGTGAGCGAGCAAATATTTCAACATTTTAATCACAAAAATCCAATTTTGTGATAGATTTTTACAAATAGAAATTATATTTTAACTTTCTCTCTTTCCTTTTTTATTTTTTCTAGGTCGAAAAAAATCTGTATGCCACTGCTACAGAGCTGCATCCAATACACAGTACTGACCACATGTATTTGAGAGTGAATTTCATAAAAGGGGTACAGGTGTTCTATACTTCCTTGGACAAGCTGCTGTGGGTGGTCTTTAAATAAGGGAGAATCAGCTTTCGATGGGAAAAAAAAACTTTTCTTGAAAGCTGACCTGCACTGACTATCTTTCATGTGTAAGTTCTGATTTGTGATTCCAGCTTAAGAAGATCAACTGAACGCACCCTAAACCAGGCACACACCACGATCCAGGTGCTCCAGATGTGTTCACACACGAGAGAAACAGGATTAGGTCTGCCACAAGGATATTTGTGGTGAATTCTACACACACATTAATATGCATACATATCAAGAACAGGACATAACTACATGGTCATCTTTTTCTTTCCTTTTGATTCATTATTTTCACATGAATCCCGTCGTGACCAACGATGAAGTACATGTAGTTCTATTACAGAAATGTGCCTTGCTTCCTTTTACAGGTGTTTGCGGATAATGAATGGGAAAATAATACGGAATATCGCCGCACTTGCAAAACCACTTTTTCAAGCGAAACGCGAGTCATACATGTAGGGTGAGATCAGTATGCGGACAAAAATAATGCCGAACATTGCTGCACATACGAAACCACTTATTTCAGTGATATGGGTGAGGTGACTGTGCGGATAATGAATGGGAAAATAATGCGGAACATTGCTGCGCATGCAAAACCACTTGTTTCAGCGAAACACGACTCATAGGTGAGCTGAGTATGCGGACAGCGAATAGGAAAATAATGCGGAACAATGTTGCACAAACATAACTTTTTTTCTGCCAAAAAATGGCTCATACAAGAGATGAGTTTGCATAAAGCAAGAGGGGAATAATGCACATCATGCACAAATATATTTCCGCATATTACCAGTCACAGAACGAGTTAGCTATCAGCTTTTGAAAAATATTCTAGCAAATAAATGGTGCTGTTGATGATGATTATGATTATGATAATGAGGATAATTACAGTGATAATGATAGTGATGCATTCAATATCCTGGTGTGTATTACATTACTGACTTATTTTAGCTATTGTTGTGTTGTTAAAGCTTTACTATCTTAAGTATTATTAAATCCCCCTTAAGTGCATATTATCACTATCCCAATTAATTACTAGATTATATGAATGGGTATGCCCTGAAACCGTGTGCATGTGACTGATATATGAGATGAAAATGTGTCTTACGAGATACATTTTGCAATATTTTCAGGAAATTATATTTTCATCAAGATATATAAAACCTATTCCTAATCATGGAATTAGCTGAAAAAAATAAATCTTTGTGTGAAGCTTTTTGATATTTAAGCACTAAAAATAAATTAAGATAATTGCTCAAATAACCTATTTTACAGAAAAATAAAAACATTGCCGAGAGAGAGCACTAGATGCTAAACAATCCCAAATTTGAATTGTAATGACTGAAAGAAAAAGATACAATGGCCACTAAACTTTTGTTTGATTGGAGGGTTAGATGATACACTCTAAATTCCAAGGATTTAAAATAAATCCAGATCGGCTGTGAATCGTGACCAGCCAAATTTTTGATTTATTTTTAATCTTTAGGATTAACTTTTAAATCTCAAATGATTTAAATTCAAATCTTTTAGCTTTCTTTTTAATCCTAATGATTTGAATCTTAAGCTAATATTTGGCTGGTTACTATTCACAGCCGATATGGATTTATTTTAAATCTTTGGAAATTAGAGTGTAGTCGAGTTTTTTTCCCATGACCCTTTGCCAAAGTTTTACATGGGCTCTACGAACCGGTAACTGAATTAAACTTTTTTCTACTTCTTGATCCATGTTCACTATTACATCACATTTATACTAGGACATTTTATTCAGGCATTCCTACGCACGCTTGTGGACTCTCTCCCATGCACAGTATACATATTTTCTTTTGAATAGAGTAGGAATCATATTCATCATAACCACAGACACACTTCACAGACGTTAGTTTCCTTCATGCGGTAAGACATATTCATACTTACCACACCTCCCTAGGATTTTCACATTTTTCTCATCAAACGACATCTATGTTTTTAACCAAAATATCAGTTAGTTGGGTTTTTTTTTACATATCAGTCTACTTTTTTTTTCAAATGCCTTGGATAAACTATAAGATGTGCAGAAAAATATTCAAAGCAAGAAATTGAAAATAAAGAAAACTTAACAAAGTGAAGACACATAAATTGTGAACCAATAGAAGAGAGAATCTGAAGATCTCCCAACTCACATTCCGCAAAGTCTTGATATCATCAGCAAAAAGACGCAAAAGTACTTTTGGCAAATAACAATTAAAATATTGTTGTACAGTTTCTTACAAAATTTGAGGCTGTCATTATTTCTATAATAATTATGTTATTTTTTAAGTCTCTAACCCCCAAATATTTTGCTATGTTTAAGTGTCAGATGGCAAGCAGGTACATGTAAGGGCAAGATGAAATAAAAATGTCATCATTTTTTTTTCAGTAGAATATGGTATTACATGGATAGAGTTACACAACATAGACCTCTCTTTTTATACTCTCTTTCTTCATTTTTTCTCCTTTTCCACTACTTCAAAATATCACAAGGGGGCGGTTGCCCCTGCCCCCTCCTTACCCCGTGATGACACCCTGACTGCGAAGGAAAATTAATTACATTTTAGGTCCTTGTGATTTAATTATCTCATGATACGCAGTAGAAGCTTCCATGAATCTGATAAAGCTAACAAATCTAGAGATTTTGTGCACTTGGAAGTTTTCTGTTTATAACATTACTCATTTCAGAAAATATCAACATTTATGCGGTATCCAACTCTCTCAATCCCATGGCTTCTTCATAACCCTTTGGCCCAATTACAGTAGGTCACATTTGTGATTTTCTAAACTTGTAATTTAATGATATTTCTATTTTTAAAAATCTTGGTATCTGATTAGCTGATCGCAATGACGCTTTGCAGGATTGCGGCTAGTTTATAGCCGCTGCATCAGGCCACTCCATGAACAACAAACACTATCATTTTTTTTTAAGCTAACATTTCATGATAAATGATATAATTGAAATCTGGCAGTAATGTTTGAAAGTCCAAACTTCTGAAATCAAAATGAACATAATAAAAATTTAAAACGAGCAGCCAACCTGGTACGAATTGAAGTGTTTTGGCCTATGAGAAACTAAAATTCAATGAAGAAAACATGATATGGGGGAAAAACAGTAGAGGACAATTTGTACACTTGTCTCATGATGATTTTGTCAAAATGTATGTTTTTTTTTTGTCTATAAGACTGACTTTTACTTTTAATGTTGTTTGTTGATTGACTCAATACAAGTAGAGATGACTTGCAATGTGGCAATCCTGCCATTCGCAAATGTTTCCAAATCTGTATTAATAACAGTCTCATAACAATTTCTTCAAAGAATTGCAATAAAACAATACTCCAATTATTACAAAAACAATAATCTAATATCCCGAAAAAACAATTGGTACACTCCGCTTCTTTGAGGAATCCAGAAACGAATTATCTGTAGGAGTAGGCGTTAAAAGATGCGCTTTGTAAAGCCGGGCTGGAGGTTCCATTAGCCAAGAGGGAGAGAAGGTTTGATGAAAGATCAACCCAGTTCCATATAGCATTGATTGATGAGAGTTCCAATAACAGACCTCATAATCACTGACTAAATTTATTCATTTACAAAGGACAATGATAAATGATTATTGAAGCTCAAATTTGTCCCGACGAGTCAATGAACTTGAATGCTCCATTATCTTCAGATTCTGCTCTGTTGAACATCGCAGTCTACATACACTCAAGATTAAAGGACTTCAACATCATATAACAAAAAATATACTCTTCTCAGCGAAAGAAATACATGCAGGCTAAGGGCAAATCATCCCTTGAAATTAAAGTTTATAATAAAAAGTTTTAAAAATGTTAACAGGTAGAGAAAAAATAGGCCCTGTAATTGGCAAAATAGCTCCCCCAGAAATTAAAAAATTAAAAATGAAATTAAAATGAATTCTAAATAAGAATTACCAGTGAGTTAATTTGGAATGTATTCACAGCTTCCCTACATGTGCAAAAAGCAGAGATTTTGTTAGCACAAATTCAATGTCCTACATTCGACATTCATGCACTGCAGGAAAATTCTCTGGGTGTTATGGGCAGCCCAAATCATTGAGAGGTTCTTGGTAGCCAATGGGGGGAAAAGATACGCATTGGGCCAAACTCCTTAGAGAACATTTCATGAAAGAAGTAGTGATTTTCACTGACAATTTATTGTTACAAGCTACTGTGAATCCTTACATCCGATTGGCTCAGAGCAAAATTAGTAGGTGAAAACCACCAACTATCTGCTTCATGAAACACTCCCCTGATGAGAGAGGGATATTAAACAAATTAACATCAAATGTGTTGTGGCTGAGTGGATAAGTCTCCAGACTTTGAACCACAAGGTCTGAGGTTCAAATCCACCACAGCGCTCACATGCTGTGGCAAGGTGTTTATCTGCATTTGCCACTCTCCACCAATGTGTAGTGAATCGGTACCAGGGGGTGTTTCACAAAGATTTAAGTATGACTTAGAGTCGCACTTAAATGCCTTGTTGCGTGCATTATATAAGGCATAACCGCATTGGTCAGATCATGCAAAGAGGATGCGCACAACTGTGTATTGATCAGCTAGATTGCGTGTTATATTTCAGATACACGTCAGCATTTAAGTGCGATTTAAGTCCTACTTAAATCTTTGTGAAACACCCCCCCTGGTAGGAAGAAATTCCTTGATTGCTTGAGCATCCTCCCGGCCTGGCTAATGCCGGGGTAATAATATTAACATTATCATGTTAACACTGGGAGAAGGCCTACCGTTTTCGGCACTCCAGTGGCTCCACTAGCTAAATATAACATTGTTATTAAACACATAGACCTGCTTTCACTAAACAAATCTTTCTTTACGGGTCATGCATTATATTAGGTGGAAGCGTTATGGTGTAGTGGTTCCGACTCTTGCCTTGAAATCAGAGGGTCGTGTGTTTAAATCCCACCATGGCCTAGCGTCCTTTGGCAAGGCGTCAATCCAAAATTTGCCACTCTCCACCCAGGTGTTAAATGGGTACCCGGTAGAATGCGAAAGCCTACCGGTATATGTAATATGCCTAGCAATTGAGTCTTGGAACTCTTGTTGGAATGCTCCCCAGGGAATGGAGAAGGTGCATACATTGTATGCGGGCATGCCAGGATCCGATGACTGGGGTAATAATATCTCTGTAAAGCACTTAGAGACGTGGTTCCGATGTGTTAAGCGCTATATGAATGCGGAATATTATTATTATTTATTATTCTTTTTAGTCCTTAGACAAGAGTTATAAACATCATCCATGTTGGTATTAAGATGGAGAGGTCGGAGAATCATTAAGAAAGCAATCAAACTTTCATTAACTTCTCAGAGAAATCAGAAATGTTCTTGAGATTATTTTCAAAGACTAATAATTGATGCACAAAATGAAAGCTTGTGGTAAGACAAAACATACTCATACTTCAAAATCAAATATCAGGAAATTAAAAATGCTACTCCTTGCGAATGTTGAGCTTCTACTTTAAAGTTGTCAAGCTATAATTTTTGTTACTCTGATGTGAAAAAAATAATCAGGAATCAATTAGTCTCAATCATGTACTTACTACATAAGTGCTACCAAATAAACAATTTACCATATCATGATCTAAAATAGAAAGTGGTGGTTTTTATACGAGTGTTAGATTTCAAAAAATATATTCTTGGGGTGCAATTATTTCCTTGTGAATATAATATCTCTACCTCCAGGTTGAACAATTCAAGCTTTTCAAGGTATATGGAGCATTGTGGTCAGGTGGTGACTCTGGACTTCGAAACAGGGTCTTGAGTTTGAATCTCAGCCCTAGGTCCTGACACACAGGTTAGCGATTGATCGTACGCTTGATTTTCACGATTGATTGTACATTGAAGTCAATGTAATCGATCATAGAAAAGTGTTTTACGATCATTGCTAAGCTTTGTGTTATGGGCCCCTGGTGTGTATTCCTTCAGCAAGAAATTGATCTACTTCATGTTGCCCTCAACCCTGGTGTGGTGAATTGGTACCTGACAGGATTTGGTCCTTGAATGCATCAAGCACCTTTAAACAGCAGCCGGAGTAAAAACCGGGGTTATATACAGTATAGTTTGCCATTGAAACATAGGCAACTCGATAATCAGCGCTTTACAAATGCTTCATAATTATTATTATTATATTCCTTACAATACAATATCTATTAGATATATCATTTATCTTATGCACCCAAATATTTATCTTTCACAAAAAATAATCTGACAAATCAATTTGAATTATCGTTTGAAACATATATTTTTTAAGGTTTTCTTTCAACGTTACGCCAGTCAAGTCTAAGAGATGAAGTACATGGATAATGGCACTTACAAGGTCATTGCCTTAATTGCTTAATTACTACATACTCCAGTTTATAACATTAGGTATTTAATACCTTTGTTGGGATTTCAAAAAGGCTATCAAAACCAGCCACTCAAGCACTTCAGAAAAAAAAAATACAAGTGCTTTGTATACAGGTTCAATAAATTGCTTTGTTTCCAAAATTTTAAATCAATACTTACACCTTTGCACAATGAATTTATGTGTTACAAAATTAATGATAATTGTCTTATGAAGTCTTCTGTACGTTACACATATTAAAGGGATACTCCAGGCTGAAGATATTTATATCTTAATAGAATAAAATTTACAGAGCAAAAAGCTGAAAGTTTGATCAAAATCGGATAGAAATAACAAATTTATTGGATTTCAAAGTTTAGCAATATTTTGTGAAAACAGTTATATGCACGTTATCATGAATATTCATGTGGGCTGATGATGTCACATGCCCACTTTCCTTTTCATTATGTTATTACAAGAAATCATAATTGTTTCATTTCTTTATAAATGTCCAAATGATGTGTCTCCATTATGATGAAATAAGTTGCAGCAATAAATAGCTAATGCATCTAATCAGTTGTCAATCCTATCACTTTAGTTCTTGGAAAAAAATATAATAAAATACAAAATAACAAGACGGAATGTGACATCATAAGCCCACCTAATGAATATCCTAGAACTGTTTCACTGGAATAATGCAAATCCTTAAAATTCAATATTAACTTCGTTATTTGTTATCTATTTTTTATCAAATTTTCAACATTTTGCTATGTGAATTTCACTCTATTTATTGAGATATAAATATCTTCAGCCTGGAGTATTCATTTAAGACCAATAGAAAACATAATGCTAATTTATGATTTGATTGATTGGTTGGGATTTTTTACCTGATTGCTAAGAAAGCATGAATGCTTGTAAGCAAGCAACCAGAGGACCGACGGCTTAAGGTCCTCTCCGAAGGACCTGGTAATGAGGATTAATGCCTTACCAAAGGGCAATAGCGCACCAAGTGTGAATCGAACCCGGGTCACCGGAATACGAATCCCCCGCTCTACCGACTGAGCTATCGCGCCTCCTCTTTAAAAATTTTAATTGTATAAAGTTTTTATTAAATGATATAAATAAATGCCATTGAATATACAATTTGAACTAAGTTTATGACAGATCAGAAAGCCGCGTAGAGAATAATTTGCTTTACTAATTATCTAATATCAAAATTTGATTGGCATTTTTGGTCATAAGAAAAAATCTCTCAACTAAGTTCTGTATGTACAGTCCTTTGTTCTCTGCTACTTAGCGACTTTTTTGTATACCAGTCTTTTAAAAACGAAAAACAAGTTATGCTGCGATACCAGGAAAGTTATCCCTTGCCAAGCATTCAAGATTCCCAGGTTTCAAGAAATATGAATTATGAAAATGACTTTATTAAACTTCATAGTATAGTAGTATAAATACTCTAAAATTTTCTAAGCATAGCCATCAATTCGATTGTTTATCATTGTCAATCATTTAATTGATGCCTGTTCTTATATTCATTATGCATTGTAAAATTGCAATTATTAAAGAACGATACACATTGCAACTTTTTAGTGAAAATCAGTGGGAAACCTCACTCATAAACATGATATTTGAACTGTATATATTTTTTTGAAAAATCACAAAGTACATTTGTATCAAGTTACATACAGGATTTTGCACATACAAATTTTGCCCTTGAACAAGCAGAAGAGTTTTGCTCAATATAAAATATGGATTTTTATTCAAAGTAAGATTCTATTCATATCAACAATTCAGGATTACTCTAAATATCAGACATTCATGCAATCCTCTGGTGATGTTTAATAGAGAAAACAGGTTTGTCTAGACGGACTGATGACCAAAAAATCGTTCTCTTGAAAATTTATTTGAAATGAACTTGAATGAAGAGAGCATCCTTTTGGTTCTCAGAACCAACCACAGACTGCGGAGACCACTTTTCACAAACTCCATGACCTTGACCAAGGCAATGTATTGATTTTACTGCACCAAACAATGAGGAAGCTGATTGAAATGATAGATGGATTTATCACATTCAATTGGATGTAATCCAACATATCTCCTGTGAGCATTTTTCAAGTTTCAAGGGCATGCTTCTTCTCAATGCTATTACAAAGTTCATTGGTCTGAAAAAAACTGCCGTGGAAACAGAATTACTCTATCTCAAACAAGAAAACAAGACAACAAATTTTACTTCACTGGGAGTAATCCTTTAAAAGATACAAATATATTACTGTTAAGCCAAAGAGGAACTTTGTAAACAATTTACAAAGAAACTAGAATTCAATGGACAATTATCATCAATCACGTACTTGAAGCGTCGTCGCAATCAAGTGATTGATTCTGTTAATCTTTCCAGGTAGTTAGTGATAACAAAGAGGATGTTTTCACCTGTTTTTGCTGCTTTTGATACAATCTAGGGTTTGGCCTTATTAACAACTTAGAACACAACATGACCTCAATTAATAGGTCAACTATCTATTTTGCTCTCCGCTAATTTGGGAGGGTTTTTCTTTTCATTTGTTATCTTACATTTTAGTTTTTTTTTTTCAGTTCTGTTTATTTGACCCTTCCTCTCTATCATTGTCATTTCATCAACAAATCCCTCTCTCTCTCTCTCACATCCCCTTTCCTCGGTTTCTACCCCCCCCCATCTCCCTCCCCCCCCCCCCCTCTCTCTCTCTCTTGTCTCCCCTTCTTTCTCTATCTCTCTCTCTTTCTCTTGTTTCTTTCTCTCTCATTTTTTTAAGATTGTCCAGACTCACCAGTTATCAAGAAGATTTTTTCCCTACCTTCATATTTATATACTTCAAGAGAATTTAGTAAAATTGGTAAAATTTGATGATTATGTATTATTCAAGACCATTGTACATGTATAGTTCTTCTACAATGTCATCCAAGAACTAACAGTAATGGCTGATTCCCAACTACTGTGTTCTTAAAAGCAAAATCATGCAACATTCATATGCTTTTCACACTGCATTTCCTTAACCCCATACGACTATCCTTAAACACATACTATTTTTTTTTATTCACACTGTCTTTCTTAGCCCCATACAATTTGCTTAGCTGGGTTTAACGCCATAACACCGGACTATCACACAGCTCATGAATATTGATGATTTACCATACAGAGCACGATTAATGCGCAATTTTGACTTCTGTGATTGGCTAATGCTTAGCCCCACTTTTCCTCAGACCAGTTTCGTTTCACATTGTATCTCTTAGCACCGCAAGCAAGACCCCCCCCCCCCCTTAGCCCCACCAATTTCCCAGGGTTAAGGAAAAAAGTGCAGTGTGAAAAGCATATCAGATTCTTTAATCAATAACTAAATATTCAAAGGAAATCTGATTCTTAGAAAGACCCAAATAGAGGTTGAAGAAAACATGTTTGAATGTGACATCACATAAATAAGTCTGTTTGGGAGTATTTATCACAATCATTTCTCGAGTCACTCTTATGCTTTTCACATTGCATTTCCTTAACCCCATACTATCCTTAACCCCGGACTATCCTTAACCCCATACTATCTTTTTTTTCGATTCACACTGTCTTTCTTAACCCCATACTATTTGCTTAGCCCGCCTTAACCCCGGGCAATCACACAGCTCATTAATATTGATGATTTTACCATACAGAGCGCGATTAACGTGCAATTTCGACTTCTGTGATTGGCTAATGCTTAGCCCCACTTTTCCTTAGCCCGGTTTCGATTCACACTGCATCTCTTAGCACCACAATTGTGGTGCTAAGAGATGCAATTGTGGTGCTAGCACCGCAATATGCCGGCTAACCCTGCTTTTTTGCAGGGCCACATAGTACCGTACTATTTACCGTGCTAGCCCACTTTGCTAAAGTGTAGTGTGAAAACGAAGTGGGCTATGCTTAACCCCGGGAAATTGGTGGGGCTAAGACCCCCCCCCCCTTAGCCCCACCAATTTAGGACAAAAAGTGCAGTGTGAAAAGCATATATGAAAACAAGACAAAGGTAGTCTAACGTAATCATGACTCAGCTTCATAATGATAAATGTTTCAGTTATTTGTTCGGAAAGTTAAACAAGCCATAATTGTGATCTTGAGCTTTGTGATATCATGGTATTGAATAATTTTTTTGCACATGTGTATTTTCCCTGTTATGGATGGCCTTAATGTTCAGAACCTACTGTGTATCCGATGAAATAGCCAGGATTTCATAATACAGGGAATGAAAGGCAGAATATCATAACTTTTTTTTAAGGTGAAGTCAAACTATGTGCACAAAAAGTTTATTTGAACAAAGAAAACTCAAACAAGCCAAACATGGTAAATTGCATTGGAATTGGATATTAAAAAAAATAAAGTTATTGCATGGTAAAGGCAATATGCAAATGAGAAAGCCAATCTCAAAATCATTATGTCTTTTGTTATTCATTGTATGAATTGTTTAAATCCTCATGGAAAATGTAAATCATTTAATCAAAGTGTGATTGCAATTATGATTTGATCGGGATCTTCTCTATCATCAAATTAATAACATTTAAAAGGTAAATATTCTATATGATAAAATCTAGAATTCAGAAACAGTGAGTGTATGACATCATAGATTCCCTCATTCGCATACTGACCTGGATGTTAGTATAACCATGGACCCTACCATGGTATAACTGTTGAGTGGAAATAAAAAAAATTAGGAATGCCTCAACTTTTTCTTTTAAATCCGATTTTGATGAAATTTTCAGTGCTGTGATTGTCTGAATTTGCTCTTTTTTTTTTGTTTAAATCAACTTGTTGTTGGAATGGTGTTGGCATTTAAAGAACAGGTCAGCTATGGTCCTTTACATAACAACATTCTCAGGGAGTGTGGATGGGGAATGGGGGGGGGCAAATGTTGTATCCATCCTCGGCTAAGCCACTGCCTCCCGCCCTATTCATTGAAGAGATAGCGTGCGATTGCTTAGTACCAAAACAAGATAGTGAATCAAACAACCAGTGCCATGTTCGTCAAAACAGGATTTGAATGGGACAATGTACTGAGACAGGGGCGTGACCACACTGTTGCTTCAATAGTAGATTACAGTTACATGTACAACAATAACACTGACAAATAGATGCCTCTGAGCATGATCTGAGGTTCAATGACCTTCAGACCTGTTTACACTGAAGGATTTTGGGAGTGAGTCACAATGTAGCAGTGTATGCTACCGTATCTTGGGTGTAAACAGGGCCGTATTTGGAATATGAGTTCTGATGTTGGAATTTGGGGAGACTCTATATCTGACTCACTGGAGACAGAGAGGTGTATAAAAAACCATAAAAATGTTTGTTTATTGTTTTACTCATAAAGATATGATACATGATGACAGAAACAAACAAAGTGGCATAGACTCCTGGGCTACCCATATTCATTCAATAAGAATTTGTTTTGAAAATATACATAAATATACAATTTACATAAAGCGTGCCTCATTTCTTCCTCCCTTTCTTTCATTCTCTCTCCTGCTCTCTCTCTATATATATCTCTCTCTTATACATGAGTCATATTTCAATTGACCGTAATGGTATAATGAAAGGCAACTAATTTTTACTCATTTATAGAGCAACAATAATAAAAAAAAAATGTCCCTCTGCTTTTTATCAGGGAGAGGGATTGTGCAATCCCACCAGTGTTTACGTTGAACAAAGAGCAAGGCGACTTAAATGTGAAGTTGTTTTATTGTTCGGTTTAATATTTCATTTTATAATGCATTTATTATTCATTTATTCTCACCTCCAATTAAGATGATAACAAACATGACAAAGACAATAGAAAAACATTAGAAATATAGCATGGAATTGAGAACCAACCAATGCCTGGGGATCACCTAAACAAATTGAAAATTCTGTCCAGAGGTTCTCCACATTGGCTGGTGTCTAAAGTGAAATATACATCAATGTAAACGTGAAATTATAAATCAAACTTAGATATAAACCTTCATTGTATTACACAAGACGAACAACGGGTTTCAAATTGAAAACAAGATAGAATGCAAATGGAATAAAACCAGCAATTTCTTTATCAAATTTGAAAAAGAGTGGAAAGTCAATTAGTTGAATTTTGATAGTGTGAAAGGGAATTGTAATGACATTTATTAAAAGTATGCGGGTTTAAGAGAAAAATGACAGTATAATTAGAAAATCATATAATTAAGATTCATGCCAAAAGTATGTTCTGTGAAAAGGCTTCTTAGATATGGATTGAATTCTAAGCTTCTGCATGGAATTGGGAATGGTAATTACTTAGTTACATTTATGTAGGTGTGACAGACAATTTCAGTAGACATGAATAACAAAAGACAGGAGAAATTAAGAATGAAATAGCATAAACCTCTCGTCTTCATGTTTTATATTCTTTTTTCTTCCTTATTTCCCCTTTTTCCTTCTTGAAAAATCACAGGAAGCAGTGGCCAACACCTGCCCGCCTCCCCTCCCCCTCCCCCTTCCCCCATTCAAGCCACTCCCCCCCCCCCCCATCACCCCTTATGTTAAAATAATTTCTCTGAGAACCAAGAGCAGTCTTCTGAAGTTCAACTTTACCCCGGATGACGATGAGAAATATAATCATGAAAGGGGGGATCGACATACCAGGTTAATAACATTTCGAGGTTCTTCACATTCATTGCACCCACCATGTGCCATATTCAGTCCAGGTCCCAGGTACCCCAGCGGGCGAGCCACTTCTCTATTTTTATCCCAATTTAAACGCTGGAAAGCCGCAAGTGCAACTCATGTGTTAGTGATTGATACTGATATTCTTGTTGTCGCCTGGCTGAAGTAGCAGTCAATGTAGCATTTAACATCAGCCAGCGTGATTGGTTAGGCTTGTAACACTTATCCGATGGTTAACCAATTCCGGTTATCAGTTTACTTTACCGCTCATCATCCTATTTTGCCTTGGTTATATAAAAACAACATGAAGTGCGAACTAGGGACTTCATTCATGTTGGCATTTTCAACCAGTCCTGTACTATTCAAAGAGCTCACGGATGTCTCATTAGCCCAACAACTGATAGAACTGCATGGACAATCCTCCACCAACTTCCTGTAAATCCTGACGGCCCTCGACTTATTTTTGCAAGTCTAGCCCTGCCAATAGTTATGAGCTGGACCTGCAAAATGGCAGGGCTATTGATCATCATTATTCTTTTGCTCAGCCCAAAAGAATCCAGCTAGTTAGAAGTTTATGTAAAGCAATATAGATAGTCTTGGATTAAGGATAGTCCGGGTGTAGGTTAAAGAGCATACTAGATTAGCTCCCGCAAAACAAAATGTAAAATTACTTCCAAATGGCACGCCAAGTAGGTCCATCTTAAATTCTTCGGAAAATTTTATACAGAATAGATGACCGAATCAACCAATCCTCAAATGACAGACTGTACAGTGCAAGGGAGGGGGGCTTTGGGCAACTGAAGAGTTCCTCTGCCTGAGCTGTGCTTCTTCTAAAAATGTGCCTTTGAAATATTACCTCTTTAAAACCATGAAAACATCTCAGAACCAGCAACAAGATAAAGGTTGCCATTGCAGTTAACATGGCATGGTTCTTAAAAAATCAATAACTTGACTTGCAACTGTTCAAACACTGTGCAACAGCCAAATTAATAAAATACATTCAAGTAAATAATTCAGTTTGCTTTCCCTCCCCCTCCCCCATCTACAGTTTTTCATCTTGACCCCCCCCCCCCCACCCCTCCCTGCATGTCAGCGTGGCACTGTCCATCTTTCACCATCCATCCTGAACATTAATGTCTGCTCTCTTCATCATGTTCATAATGAATGTTTGCTCAACATTAATACATCATTCCATCCAACTGTCCTCACATGCCGATGTATTTTCTATCCGGCCCGCGAGACTCTGCTGTTCAACTTTTAAGTCACAATATGAAACATAGCTCAATATGATTACATTGTGTATCTATGAAACCGTAATAAAAGTAATGGCAGTCAAATTAATTTGACTTTTAAACAAAGTTTAGTGGAGTCTTTTCTGTCCGGGTCTGTTCTACTTTCTTCGGCGCTACATTGAAAAAAAAGTAGCTTCACGTCAAACGTTGATAACACGTTGCATTTCAGTTTAGCGGATTTTCTCAGGGTAGTCATCATTAATTGATGCAAATTTCTGCAAAGAAAAGAAAGGTGGATACTGAAAATCGTGTTTTCCATGAAGAATGGACAAAGAAGTATGCATTCATTTTGCCGCAATCGAGCACAAGGCCAATGTGTTGGCCAATCTACTTTGACTACAAAAAATATTGATAGGCCTACTACAAAACATTATCTGTCTCTTCAATTCCAGGTATGTGTTAAAATTGACATAGGTATAATCTACATTCCGTTTAACAAAGTACTACAATTTTGTTGTCAAGTATTGACTCGCTGTATTTTGAAATCTTTTCTAAGTTTGCCCGTGTTCTATATGAAACTGTTATAAATTTGTTGGATTAAATTCTCCCAAAATAAGGGCCAGATTGCACAAGAGAGCATCTAGGACCCCGGCCGGCGGCCGCAAGGTCTTCGTCCTTCGCGCACATTTTTTTCCCTAAGTATCCACTTCACCCTGGCCCTTTCAGGTTTATTTCGAGTCTCATCTGGCCCTTCAAAGAAAAAGTTTGAGAACCCCTGTTCTATGTGTTCACATGTGTGTTTTGCATCATGTTGGGGTCACAGAGTGTATATTGACCGCATGAACTTGCCTGGAATAGATCGAACTTCATCAGGTTTTAATGTGAAGCTACATGAATGCCACTTTTGTTCGTCTCTCAAAGAATTTAATCTTGACCTTTGGCGAATGGAGTGTTGCAAGAAACTTGCAACTGCAAATCAATTTGGGGTGAAAAACATCAATTATAAGTCTTTCAACTAATTGAAAATTGGCGTTAGATGGCTGATCTGCTTCCTACAACAAAAATCTATTGGTTATTGTTTGAATTGACAAATCAGTTGTAAATTGGCATCAGAAATGTGCAATTTTTGCACAATTTTATTGCAACACCCCCTAAGTTTAAACAGTCAGATAGATTTTTGGTTCCTTTTAACAATTTTTAACCACCCCCCCCCCCCCCCCCCGCCTACATTAAGCCCCCTCACTTGTGATAAAGACTACACAAATCTCCACTTGATTTTTGTATTGCTTGCATCTCTAGAAAGCATACTTGTTCATAGCTCCATGATTAAACTTTTGCAAGCTTTCTTCACAGCCCCAACTCATCATGAACGATATTTTGACAGTGCACTCTGTGGTTTTCATAAAAGGATCAATTCTTCACATAAACATCATATGATTAGCTCATATAGGGCACTTCACACTATTATTGTCACCACACCAACACAATATAAAATAAGCGATGAAATTTGTCTCATCTACCCACTCCTGTCGCAACTCTGGTGCCAAGAAATTACTCAATGAACATAAGTGAAGTTCACACAAGATTGTCCAACATCAGTGATAAACACTTAATAAAAAACACAATTTTAGTGGCCTTTTTACGTATTCAAAAATAACACAAGTAAAATTGAGAAAAAACCCTTTTTATCAATAACTACACATTCAAAGACTTTTTCACTGGGATCACACATTACATAAACTCTTACTTATAACAAGTGGAATGCCTCTGGCCGTCTCACCTGCATCACGCGATTCAATATAGCAGCAGTGCTGATTTTGAAAACTACTATAACTCGCACAAGATGTTCAGTGATACTTGGTTACTCTTATTTCCACGTTTTATGAACTAGACCAATACACTTATAGAGATATGATGGCAATTCAACAAATACCCCCAACGTGGCCAAAGTTCTTTGACCTTACATGACCTTTGACCTTGATCATATGACCTGAAACTCGCACAGGATGTTCAGTGATACTTGATTACTATTATGTCCAAGTTTTATGAACTAGACCAACACACTTTCAAATTTATGGCTGTAATTCAACAAATACCCCAATTTGGCCAAAGTTCATTGACCCTAAATGACCTTTGACCTTGATCATGTGACCTGAAACTTGCACAGGATGTTCAGTAATACTTGATTACTATTATGTCCAAGTTTCATGAATCAGATCCATAAACTTTCAAAGTTATGATGGTAATTCAACAGATACCCCCAATTCGGCCAAAGTTCATTGACCCTAAATGACCTTTGACCTTGGTCATGTGATGTGAAACTCATGCAGGATGTTCAGTGATACTTGATTAACCTTATGTATAAGTTTCATGAACTAGGTCCATATATTTTCTAAGTTATGATGACATTTCAAAAACTTAACCTCAGGTTAAGATTTGGTGTTGACGCCGCCGCCGCCGTCGCCGTCGGAAAAGCGGCGCCTATAGTCTCACTCTGCTATGCAGGTGAGACAAAAACCATCCCATCCCCTCCCCTAGATTGATGTGTGCTGAAGTCAGTAAAATCAATCCTGTTGACAGGCCCACTTCAGTTTGGAGTTCAAACCACAACTTAAACTTAATCTGACATGGTTGTCATGTGAACATAACTATAATATATCTTTATAACCACTGAGGGGTCTCTTCTGACAAGAAATTCTTGGAAATCTTGTGAATATGGCACCCATCCACAGGAAATTCACTTCCATAACTATTTGCTCACTTTGACATTGGATTATTCAGACAATGTAGCTGTAGTCTGAGAAAACAGACATTTTGATAATTTACAAGCTGAAGAAGCAATATTAAATTATAGTGAAGTTTATGACCATGAAGAAGAATCCTAGAAAAGTTTTCCATCAACAGATTTTGAAAAACTTGTATAGCTACAGAAAGACATCACCATGTAAGCTAATTACCAATATTTCCAAGACTGGTTCATTTCATAGTATGGGGTAGGAAATGCCTGTAGAATATCGGCTATGGTTCATATTGTTTTGTGAGACCATTTCATGTCATCTCACAATCACAGAACTACACACACTCCTTTTGATGACATTCAATAAGCCTGTTCACGGTTGTAAACTGCGCACGAGCAGAAAAAGGTCATTGGAGACAACCATGAAGGTGGCTTTCAAATTCACTGACATAGGCATTTGTGATTTGATGATTATTCATGTATTCCTTTCAAAATATTTATCACATCCAAGCTGAAGAGTAATAAATAGAGCCTTCATAATCACTGGTATTTGACAGTAGCCTAAACAATAGTCAAATGTGCTAAAGGCAGATAATAAAACAGATTTCCAAACTGTATCCCTGATGTACTATTCTAGTCACCTGGTCTATACAATGCCTTTTGTTTTTAGAATTTGAATACTCTACCGGTAAAGCTTACGCAACATCTACATTTGAAAATGATAGTGCTTATCCTAATGAAAAATCACAAAGGTCATTTGAGAAAAGTTGATCATGAGCTAACCGTGAACTGGCTTATTGTTTAAAGGTAAAGACAGTAGTTGCAGCAAACAATTATTTTATGAGAAAGCCTTTAAAATCAAGGTTAATTGCCACAATATTATCATAGATCTAGATCTGGTACATTGATATAAACCTATCTTTGTGAATTCTTGATATTTTAGCTGAAAACCGATTATTCTGATGATCACTAACACAGGAAAGCATATGTGGGACAGTGTAAGTCGACAGTGTTTTAATATTGCTCAGAAAAATACCTGACATTTGATGGAATTCCGTGCTTATTTTGCTAATTTCTCAGCAATTACGCATTTTCTTCCAGAGTCACTTGGCACATATTTTTATTCATACATACATGTACAAATACTTTGGTGGTAATTTTATTGGATTCTGTTCGAACTCATTTTGAGATCGTTACCAAAACTTGTATTTATCTTTAAGACTTCTAGGCTTCCTTCTTTCTGTTTTTATGCTATTATCATACTTTCATTGTTTTATAATTTATTATTCACATAAAGACATTCCTGGATTTACAGATTTGCAGCTGAATCAACACCTGAATAAGAAAGACTAATATTTCACCCATTAACACCATACAGACTTTTGATTGGTCAGTTCTCAATTGCAACAAACAGAAGTCACATACTTTTTGCAGTTCTGTGGAAAAGTTTGTTGAACTTGAAACTGCTGGGACAGCAAACTTCTAAAGAAAAAAAAAAGAAATTGCAGAATGCACAAAGATGACAAAACTATGTTCAGGAATGATGATAAAAAGAAAATATTTTTTTCCTGTTATAAGTGTGATTTTTCTATTACCTTGGAGAAGGTCTTTCTTGCTTCAAAAGACAATTGTGACTCATCTTTAACAGAGGACTTTTTTCTTGGTGAAAATTTGTTTAAACAATAGAATTAATTGGGAGGTGTGATGGAACATTTAAAGTGGTCATCATGCATGCATCATCGTCAGCAGTAAGCGTTTAGGCCAAGGGCTAAAGTCACGCTCAGAGACAAACACACATAGAGGTTCTGTGGATTGGTTCCCAGACCATGCACAATCAGGTCCGGGGTTCAATCTCCCATTGCACTAATGTCATTTGGCAAGACATCGATCTCCAATTGCCACTTTCAACCCAAAGTGTACATGGGCACTTTCAGGAAGATATTCTTTGTTGAATGCTGTGACCACTCAATGCCCACCTTGATTTATTTATGCCTTATAACAAGAAGAAATATTACTGGAGTGACGTAAGCAAGCACCTTGTTCAGTGAATCTTGGACTACACATGGATAGGACAAATGAAGAATTTCAACAATTATATCAATCTGTGTGCCATTAAAAACCTTCTGACATTAAAAAGAAAGTTCTGCTGACAACCAGTGCAGGCCGCACAGAAACGTTGTTAGCCTAACAGAATGCTAATAGTAAGCCCAGTCACATCTTTCGGAGTTTGAAGTCAAAACATTTATTTCAATGTGTAAGTAATGTGTTGTTGTAACATTAGGCATCGCTGCCACATTACCGATTGTGATAGGGCCTCTGTTAATAGGGCAATGTTTGCACTAAAAACGTTTCTGTGCGGTCAGTACAGGATAGAAGGGCAAGAAGAAAGACCACGCAAACATAGGTTGGAGAAGGTAATGAGAAAGTCAAGTGGATGTAACCAGACGAACATCTGCATGATCTGTAGAAATAGAATAAACTTCTGATTAAAGCAAAATTACAGTAGTTGCAGTAAAACACTAATTTCGTGAGAAAGTCTGTAAAACCAAGGTTAAGTATGACTATATCATCGTGGATCTAGATCTGGTACAGTTACATCAACTGAACTTTGTGAAATCATAAAATCTAAGCTGAAATACGATCACACTGAAGATCGCCAACACAGATAGGCACAAGTGGGACAGTGTATTATTATTGCTGGAATAAAGACCCGACGGAAGTGACCGAGTCCGCGCTTATTTTGCTTATTTCTCCGCAATTACACAATTTCTTCCAGAATCCTTTGGCACATATTTTTTATTCATACAAACAGACACTTGGGTGGTCATTATATTAGATTCTGTACAAAGTCATTTTGAGATCGTTACCAGAACTGGAATTTACCTTTAAACTTAAGAGAAAACATATCTATATGCACTGAAAAGGCCAGAAAGTACAACATCAGAGGTGACACGTGGATCTCTTAAACTTGTCACCTGTCCCATTAACACAAAGAAATTCCTTTTATTTGAGACATCAAAGTAGCTCCAAAATAGCTTGATGACTCACCTGAGCTCTCTACATGTGTCTTCATGCACCTACTAATGTAGGACAGATGACCCATTGTGTCTGGAAGAACCGAACTCTGGGTCACAGTTATACTTCACAGTTATGTTGCTAATCACATTTGTTAATCCTATATCCAGTCTGTCCTTTGGGTGACCATTTTAATCCCCTTGTTCCACTGATAATCACTTCTGTTAATCCAATTGGGAGTGGTTGTTTGTAGTTCAGAAGGAGTAGGTATTTTAGCAAGGGGAATGGCGATCTAAAGGATGTAATGCACGCAAGCACTTAGCAGTCATTACTCACAGATTATTTCCCAAAAAAAATTGCAAAAGAGACAGAGACATTTTAAAGTTCAGAAACAGTACATACATGTAAGTCTCTACAGAGCAAAAAAATAAGAAGTTTGTTGTTACTTTTAGCAAAAAATGACCAAAATATCAACCATACAAAAAATCAGTCAAAATTAAGTTAAGAGCTGGAGTTTGACCAGGAAAGGACGTTGTGCCAACCATATTACTTTTCTTTCTTTTTAACCTAAAGCAAAATTTTGCTGCGACTTAATGAGCCTCAATGATTCCTAAGTATACAAGGATACCAAAATAAGTAACATAATACAGTGGTTTATTTTCAGTTGGTCTGAAAGTAATGCCAATTTGTCCAATTACCAACTTGTCAGTCTACTATCAATTGGTCTACCATCAGTTCATCCACTATCCACATGGTCTAATTGCAATTTCGTCCGCTCACCATTTCGTCTAATAACCAGTTGGTCCGATAGCTATTTAGTCCATATACCATTTGGTCTAATTGGACTAAGTGTAATAGGGCGAAATGAATGAAAATGGAATGGATAATAGACCAACTGGTAATGAGACGAAATGGTGATAGACGAACAGGTGATTAAACAAAGTGACAATAGGACCAAATGGTTATTAGACCAACTGGTTGTTAAACGAAATGTTGGACGGAATGGCATTAAACTAAATGGAGCTAGACCATGTGATGGGTAGACGAGTTGGCAATAAACGAATTGGCAATTTACGAATATATATAGTATAATGTCATGCAATATTGCTTTCATGATTCATCAGATTTTCAAATACATTTTTTTCTTAAAAATGCATAAATCTTATTGGGCCTGGACATGGATATTAATGTTTATGGAATTGAAACTGTAAATTTCTCACTCTATCTCTTTATTCTGATTTTCAAAAAAATCTCACTCATTGGTGGAATCCTTCACAATAAAAAATAAAAGAATTCTATGAACAACCATTGAAGGTTTGGGCAACATTCCATGGATGTATCAAGGACAACAAATACTGTACTCTACATAAAGAAAATCAATTTTCTATTTGCTCCTAGAGTGTTTTAATGGACTAATTCATTAACCCCCTTTTGGACAGATCAATACAAAAAGAATGTCAAGATTTATGAACCATTAAACTGTGAAAAGTAAATGGCATTCCATAGCAAGTGTCCTTGACCATGGCATTCCATACCATTCTTCTTCATTTCTTTTCATTGCATGAATAGTTACAGGTAAATCTGAATCTGAATCATTTCAAGGATTAAAGAAGTAGAGCAAAACCTACACAATTCTCATTACCATGGTACCTAGCATAGAACATTATCATTGGATGAAATGTACAATATGTGGGACAAGGATGCTTGACTACAAATGTTCACCAAACAGCGATTCTACATGATACAATCGACAGGTTTTGAAAGTCATGTCAGGGAAAATCTATTTAAAAACCCCACTTTCAATATTCATGTAATTTCACAAAATGTATGGGGTTTTTTTTTGGGGGGGGGAAGAAATGTATCATTAATAACATACAAGCCTACATACTGTAACTACATGTACATATACAATAAAGTGCTTTGAGCAACATGAAAACTTGGACATGACACTCAAGTTGAAAAATTCAAATAAGCATAAGGGCTATTCCACGGTTACTCACGTTACATTTGGAGACACCTTGACTCATACTTGGAGCTGTAACTCCATTATTATTGATAGGAAATAAACATCTCCTTATCACAACAAAGTACACAGTCTGACTATCCTTTGTATAAAAACAAAACTTGGGAAATATTATTATGCTCCTGGCAAATCTTTGGAATGTGTCGGTTACTCACGTTACATGATTTGGACATGCATAAAATGAAAAGTCGACATAAGTGAAAAGTCTCCTCATACAAGGCTTTTATGAAAGTTGATTATATCCATTTCAAATAAGTATATTAGGGAGACAAACTTTGTACATAATTAAAAAAATAAAGAACACATGGTTTTTACTTGGGGTGCAGATAATATGGTTACTCACGTTACGGTTACTCACGTTACATTTTGTCCATGTATAGTTAACAACACAAATGTCATTAAAAATTCAATGTGTGTAAAATTCATTGCTAGGAACATCAAAAAGAGAGATTTTATACAAAAAATTGGAACAATTGGAGCTTTATTAGGAAGTAAGAGGGAAAAGTATGATTCTGCTTACTAATTATGCATAAATTAGCATAATTGCTTAATACCAATTTGAATGAAATAAATTACTGTATAGTATTGTAGATTATGTCCAAGACAACCTGCGTGCAAATTTTCGGCGTGATCGTGCAGCCAATGGCCGAGATCTCCAGGGGGGCCTGGGAGGCCCCACCCACCCCCCCCCCCCGGGCCATATTAACTCCCAAAATACCCCAGCCTAGATAGGGTTACAGGTAAGGACATTCAATGTGTTGTTCGAACACTCTTTAAAGTTTGGTTAATCGAAACCAAGTCTTACTAATGCACTCTCGCATTGTGAATACTTCTACTAATATTCAATTTTTTGTGTGATTGTATGACCACTGATATTTTGATGAACAAAGAGTCACATTAAAGAGGTGTACCCTCATTTTGCTTTTAATTAATCAAAAATAACTTCACAACTCACCATGAGACTTAAAACTTGACATCCCACAGAAAATGTTACCTAACTGCATAATTTTTACTGGTTACTCACATTACATGATGGTTACTCACGTTACAAAGTTACTCACGTTACAGTTTTTCTTCATCATTTTTATAAAAAATTGTACTTTTTAATGATTTTGATAGTCATCACTGTGTCAAAGATTGTTTGAAGGAAGAGAATTTAAAATCCCACCAATTAACTGTGAAGAATTTTTCTCTCAGAAAACAAAGTCAGTTTTTTCGGTTACTCACGTTACATCACCTGACCAGGTTGCAATATTCATTTTTGAATGAGTACTACAAATTTACTTGAAAAGCTGTTGTGTATTTTAGGTAATTTGACTCTTCTAAACTTCAGAAATATATAAAGTGGTATGTTGTTACAATAACAAAATGGTAATAAGGCATATTTCATTTTTCACTATTTTTCTTGTATTTTGGTACAGAATGGAAGACACAACTTTTGACCATTTTTTTCCAAAGTATAGATATGAAAATAAACTTTTTATTTTTTGTTCCTGAAACTATCATGTATGAAGGACTTAAAGTATTAAACAATTCAAGAAAATATTGAATTTGAATTTTTAAGCTCATGTCCACCAACCTGTGGAATTGCCCATAACTACATGTATGACAATCTATACTATGTACATATTTGTACACACACACACGATTTTAGTTTGCCTGACCTAGCAACCAATATTGGTATAAAATTTGCACACACCTGTTTATAGTGGCAGGTAAAAAAAAAAACACAAATGCAATTTTTACACATGGGTGCTCAAGAAAGTGAAGCACTTGAGCATATAACTGTTATTCTCAAGAAAAAACACTCTTGATCATCTCGAAAGAGTTACAGATGAGGTAACTTATCATCTACAGGTTCTTGACCTTAAGTTCCAAACCATTAACCTCCCTAACCCCGGCTTTACACACATTGTGTCAATAAGTTGCTATTTAGGGGACTCTTTATACCACCCCGGTGTAAATCCTACCCCTATTCAAGTATTGATTCTTCCTAACCACAGTCCAATGTTCTGAGAATCGGTGCGATTATCTTCACATTTGATTGTGAGGAAGTTTACTGGGAGGAAGGACCTGTCTACGCCAATTCAATCAGTAATCTTCGGCAAAAAATCATTTTGATCGGGCGGCGGCACGTTCCCAAAGGATATTTAGAGTAAAAGGAAATAAGGGGCTTTTGACATGAAAATCAACAATTGCATTAGTAGCATTCCAATGCCACTAAAATTCACTTCTTAGAAACTGTCATTACATTGTTGAATTGAGTGAATGTAAAGAGAAATAGAGACAAGGAGAGTGGTGCTAATTTGGTAAGAATGGACTCTCTTTCTCCCCGAACAACAATTGAATTATGATCATTTCCCTTCGAGGCATAGTACTTGTCACGGAACAAGAATCTTATATCTATTCATCTTAACTATGGTGCCAAATATGTCATTGATATTACCCCCTACAAGGGTTTAGAAAGGAAGTTGTTTATTCATTGTAATGAATTAGTTACAATATGAAAATGAAAACAAATACAATATGTATCTCATAACTTGATAATTCACTCTTGATGTGATTACATGTACAGTCCAGAAGTGTTCCAGAAGAACGGAGTAAAATCCATTCATAAATAAAGTATGTATCAAAATATCAATTATATCAGAACAGATAATGGCAAAGTATTACTATGGCAAAGTCAAATATATTCCTAGTCTAGTATTCATCACTTTCCAACAGGAAAATAATTAACAAAGTCATAAAACATACAAGTGGTTTGAACTTTGTAATTGAGCTTATACATGTACAAAGAAAGTGTACAAATCAGCCTACTGATTAAACAAAGATATATTTTATTAAATTAACATTGATACAGGTTTTTGCACAGGTGTCTCAATAGAGTACATAATATAATTCAGATACTGAAGACAAAATAACTCAATGGGATTTTTCTTCTTTTCTCTTTTTTTTTTTTGTCTCCTTTTTTTTTTCTTTTTTTCTTTTTTTCTTCTTTTTTTTCCTTTTTTTTTTCTTTTTTATCATTTTTTTCATTTTTTTTCTCTTTTCTTTTCTTTATTTTATTCTTTTCTTCTTTTTTATATTTCTTTCTTTTTTTTTCCTCTCACTTTTTTTTTTCTTTTTTTTTCTTCTTTTTTTTTCTCCTTTTCTTTTTTTCTTTATAATCTTTTTTATTTCATCTTTTTCTTTTCTTTTTTTCTCATATCAATTGTTTCTCTTTCATCTTCTTTTTTTTCATCTTCTTTTTCTTTTTTTACCCATTATTTATAATTGTTCTTCCATTTTAACAATGTATCTGTTACAACATAAATTCTAGAGTGCACGTATCTACTTTGATCATTAAACATCAAGGGCATAGGTATCCAATGCTAGTCCGTTAATGGGCCATTGGTCTGTCTCAATCCTCAATTGGAGTAGGCTTCTCAGCAAAGAATATACTATTACTATTACAGCTGATGAATCATTGGAGCTACTGTAGCCCTGCTGTCCAATTCGTTAAACAGTTAATCCAGGAGAGTGTTCCATCAGCATTTCATTGTCCACCATGTTGTCGGATCTGACGATTTTCCTTGATGTTGAGATTTTGCTTGACTGAGAAGCACAGTTCCACATATCTGACAAGTCCATCAAGAAATGTTCCCCTGCAGAACAACATCCTCAGCCTTGGTCTCGGATGGAACAGCATCCGCACTTGTCTTATCCTACCCACGCAATGTTCCTTTTTTCATCAGATGCACCACCAACTGGTCGATGTACGTACATGTACGTACCTTTGCCACAGTTCTTTTCTACATTTCTAGAGAGCTACAATTTATGTGTATTTGCTTTAATGAATCTGATGCTGTTTCTCCAAACATAAGCGATAGGTCTGATGCTGCGACACTACAAACAGTAGCTGTGGAGAGAACAACTACTAAAGCACAACAAGAGGGTAGGCGGTGGTCGCTATGCACCGACCGTAGTCCTGCCGCATCAGACAGATCACTGCTCACTGCAGCATAGATAAAGCTGGAGCCTCCGCCTAGGCTATAGGATAAGAAGAGGCTGGATACATGTATGTCCAAATGGATATCATGTACATATCATGTATGTAAAACAAAATACAAATAATTGTTTAAGAATTGTTCCGTGGTGATAAAAAAGAATCATCAGAATTCTACAAACACTGATCACTGGGAGCAATTCATATTTTTAAGAGAAACAAATGGACAACTAGATCAAGGCATCGACTTGTCGTCTTATACATGTACTCGAACTTGGGCATAGATCTATTTCTCATTCCATTTATTTGACCTAAAAATGACAAGTCACTCAATTATGATCATTGATTTGATTTTCTGGTATTTCTTTAAAATCACCACAAAACAATTCGTCATCAATTATTTGTAAAAAAACAAGAAGATAAATAGGTCCTAATGAAAAATAAAAGAGAAAAATTCATACAAATTGGCAGAGAAAATGACTAGTTACAAGCACAGTCCATTCAAGAACCTGGCTGCATGTAGGGCAACACTGATATCATATCATATAGAGTAGAATACAAATAATTGATTAAGAGTTGTTCTGTGGTGATAACAAAGAATCATCAGAATTCTGCAATCACTGATCACTGGGAGCAACTCATAATTTTAAGAGAAACAAATGGAAAACTAGATCAAGACATCAATTTACATGTGCCATCTTATACTCGAACTTGGGCATAGATCTATTTTTCATTCCATTTATTTGACCTAAAAAATGACAAATCACTCAATTATGATCATTGGTTTGATTTTCTGGTATTTCTTTAAAATAACCACAAAACAATTTGTCATCAATTATTTGTAAATAAAAAAAAGATAAATATGCCCTAATGTAAATAAAGGAAAACATTTCTTACAAAATGGCATAGAAAAGGGCAGAGAAAATGACAATTTACAAGCACAGTCCATTCAAGAACCTGGCTGCATGTAGTAGAATACAAATAATTGATAAAAAAATCATTCTGTGGTGATAAAAAAGAATCATCAGACTTCTACAATCATTGATCACTGGGAGCAACTCATATTTTAAGAGAAACAAATGGAAAACTAGATCAAGGCATTGTCATCTTCGAACTTGGGCATAGATAGATCTATTTTACATTCCATTTATTTGACCTAAAAATGACAAGTCACTCAATTATGATCATTGATTTGATTTTCTGGTATTTCTTTAAAATCACCACAAAACAATTTGTCATCAATTATTTGCATTAAAAAAGATAAATAGGCCCTGATTAAACAAAATTTCTTCAATAATAATATCTAGATGTCAATTATATCATAAACCTAATTACATATTTAATCATTCCAAATACACCATAGATGGGTGAGAGAGACTGCATTCTACTTCTTCAATTCACAACACTAAAATAATACAATGTACATATACTGTACAAACAATGATGTACTGGAATTATTCTGAGAAGTCCAACGGAGTGAACAGACTACACTGTTTCATCAATTATTTGTAATTTGGTATTAAACCTTAGAAATGTACTCCAAATATTCTCATTTCCGACAGGGAAATTGCACATGGACAACAGCTGAAAACAAAATGAGTAAAACAAACACTGGCGGATTTCTGAAAACGAGCAGAAACCACAATCGCATTGTGATCATCTACATTTTAACACATTTGATCGGGTATAAAAAGATGAACATGAAATTGAATCCCGGAGTACGTTGACTGCTGCATACTGCATAGCCACTGTCTACTCGTAGCACGACGTTAGCCTCATTCAAGCCAATGTTTGTATTACTTTAAATAGTAATTATATGGAACCACACACACTACAAGTCTAAAAGATGTACATACTACATATATTTAAACCAATCTTACAATATTAATCTTTATTTCTTAAATGGCAATATCAAGTCATCTTCAATGACATCAAACACAAGATTTGTGCACCAAAGTGTTGTTGTTCTTGTTTGACATAAATTATTTATGCAGTAACATATTTCAATCACTATGATTCTTAATCCTTACAAAGAAATCTTTACAAAGAAATTATTTATTGCCATTGAATACGATTTTGTCTATAGTGTTTTGCTTTTCTTTGTTTCTTTTCTTTTTAGGAGTGTAATCTCTAATTCACTGAACCAAGTAGTAAGGCCACAAAGACCTTCTTGTCAGACAGGCGCTGAATGTTGCGCACTCTTGTCTATCAGCCAATATTTTTAGCCTAGACAGCTCTGGTAAAAGATTTCACCCTTATATATAAGAGTGAATCTTGAGACTCTCCACCATTCAGGAAAGCTATTAAATTGTAAATAAATGAATGAAAGAGCAACATTTATGAGCAAATTCTAACATGCAGTGCAAAAAAGTGCCTGAGAAGCTAGACTAGTTGAATGAAAGTGAATGTCAATGCCCATTAGGTCATTCACCTCATTTCTTGAGTAGCTTGACTCTGACTGGGATGCATGATTAATGAAAGAAGGCGGCTGTATTACATGGTCCTTCTAAGAGATGATAAGCTATCTTCTCATCCCTTATGAATGACCAGCTCAGGGGGTATTAAACTACAAGGTGCTTCAACAAAAGTTGTGCTTGACCATTAAAGTAGAACACAACTTTCAGTTGTGTAAACAGGGGAGCGTGTCATAAAAGGATGACGAAAGGTGGTTTCAAACCGCCTCGATTACAAGAATCCCCGCTAAATTACAAGAACTTTTACAGGCTAAAAATTACCTGTTAATTATTCCCACATTCACACCGCCCCGAAACATACCCTTCGGGATAAGTTCCTGAAGTTACGAGCATGCGCAGTATACGTTCTGATAAGCAAGCAAGGCATGAAATTCAAAATCACTAGCTCAGCAGCCACCCACGGCGCCTGCGCCCAACTGCACACTGGGCTAAACGTTAATGTAATTTGCTTTCACACTGCCAAAATACCAGCGACCTTGGAAAAAAAATCCCGCGAAAGTTATCATAATTTTGACAAGTACCTACTATTTAGCGGGTATTTTCTTTCGGGAGATTATGCGTAATTTTCTTTCACACTACCAAAATACCTTGAAGTGACGCACTTCGAGGCGATCTGACACCACCTAAAGTCTTACTTAATCCTACAATTTACCATATAGTAATAGTCAATAGTCAGAGCTATTCCTCCAATTAAAATCAAGGAGAGTTAATATATATGATCTAAAAACTTTTCACATGATAATTTTTTATCAAATCCTCTCTAGGGCATCCATGAATTTGAGCAAAAAGGGATGAATGTAAATGACTTTAATCAAATTATTCCTTATTATTTTGTCAATATTAATGATGTTTTATGCAGGGATATCCTACAGCTGTACATGTACTGTATGAATACCTCAAGGATCACTCTTATAATAAAAAGTACATATCCATGTATTGGAAATTATTCCTAAAAATTCCTAAATCTCCCTATTAATGTTTTTTTTTTATTGTTAAAGCAATTCTAAATCACTTTCATTCATACTGATCATGACTGTATAAACAAACAGATGGATTTATCAATTGAATTATGACTTCTGAGCAAATAATATAAAAACTACGCGTATTAATAATTGAAACTTGTTATGACCGATAAGACATGAGGGAAGTACCCTGTGAAGAAAATGACGTCAACAAAAGTGACATCATCTCTCGCTCAAATAAACAAAACGCATACTTGTACATTTGTAACTGCACATAAAGACTCGTACAAGGTTTTCCATAAAAAATATATATGCAATTCTGCATGCACAACCAGTTTGGCACCGTCATTACAACAAACAAAATGGCTTAATTTACAAGACAAAATGTCTAAATCTTGATTTCTTCTAAACCGTCCTTGCTAAAAACAATACCTTGTCAGAAGACTTGAAGGGAACCCTTTATCCTATAGGACAAAATAGCTACACTGACAAAAATATTCTTATGATACATGTAATTCAATATTTAAAAAACTTGACAATTGCTTTCACCTACATATTCAGCACATCTACAGTAGAATACTTGAGATTTATTTTTTCTTGTTTTTCTACATCATGACCTTGACAGTTAATGTGCTGCTTGGAAGTGCTTAATTCATCTTCATTGCAAGGAAGTCAATACAGGCTTTATATTACCTGGTTCTAATGAAAAAAAAACTTACTATCAAGTGCATTGTGATCTAGATTCCTGCAAAAAAATCCAGGCCTATATTTAAAGAGTGAGATTCTACCAATGGTTCATAAATTTCTTTCCAAATGTAACAGACCAGACCAAACTCTGTTCTTAAAATGATGCTGCTTTGGGCACTCATGACTGTTTCTGTTTTACCATACCGGCACTAAAAAAAATACTTTTTTTTCTATTGGGACACTGTGTAGTGAAGACATTATTGAATGCAGACCCAAGTTCATACTTGTAATCATTAGTATAAATCAGTCTAGACAAGATGGAGGGGTTTCTCTGATCACTATCCTTTGAGACTTATACACATTTCATAAAGCATCTTGTCCGTGGTTTTCACTGGAAACTGTTGAGAAGCTACTGAAATACTTGCATCTGATTGGCTAAGATGGGATTGTCTGTGAAAAATCACTGACAGTGACATTTTGTGAAACCTTCCACGTGAGTAGGTCTCGTCCTCCCATCTACCTATTCTCCAGGCAACTATGATTGTCATCCAACCAAAACATCTTTACCACATTCATAATGAAGGTTTCATGTGTGGGTCAGGTCGTACATCCTGACTGGGAGCAAGTCTGAGAGATGCCCAGGTTCTCAAACTGGTGCAATGAACCTGTGTTTAAAGACCATTTAAGGGGATGGGGAAATACATAGTGGTCTTTAAGCTGATGGCCTCATTCATAATGAATACTTCACGTGGGTCATGTCGTTTGTTCTGATTGGGGACGAGTCTGAGTCTGACAGATAGGCTCTAAAGACTGGTATGATGAACGTGTCTTTAAAGAGCATTCAAGGGGATGAGGCAAAGTGGTCTTTGAGCTAGTGGCCTCATTTATAATGAAGGTGTTGTGTTGGTCTTGTTGAAGATGTACATTTTGATTGGGATAGAGAGTGAGAGAGAGTTAGGTTCTGAAAATGGGTACATGTATGATGAACCAGTCTTCAAAGGTTGTTCAAGGTCATGAGGAAAGTGATCTTTGAGCTGATGACATCACTCTTCAATAAGGTTTCATATATAGGCCTTCTGACAGAGGGCAGGTCTGAAAGACAGTCAGGCTCTAAAAACTGGTACAAGGGGATGGGGAAAGGGGTATTTGAGCCGGTGGCATCATTCATACACATTGCCGATTTATATGAGTCAGGTTGTAGAAATGTACATTCTGAGGCCATTCTAATTAAAGCGATCTTGTTGCTATGGAAACGCTCTCAGTGGGGTGACACGTTTCGCGCGAAATTCGAAACCGCAGCGTAGGCATTCTACACCTGTCGTGTGGAGTACTGTGCTCAACATGTGCGAAGAACGGTTGTGTCCTCACTTGCGCTAAACCATTTTATCGAGGGGAAGCGATCTTGAAAACTACATCGGGAGGTGGTTTAAGAACTTGTTTGGAAGATTGCTCCAAGATTGCTTCGACTGTTCTCACTACGCGTTAAACTAGTTTTAGTACGTAGTGAAAACGGTGTCTCTGACTAGAAGACTCTAGTCTGACAGACAGATAGGTTCTGGAAACGGTTATAATGAACCTGTCTTTAAAGACCATTCAAGGGGATGATGCAATGTGGTCTTTGAGCCAGTAGGTTTCAGGTCGGTCACGTTGTACATACATATTCTGACAAGCAGAAAGTCTGAGAGGTAGCTAAGTTCTGAATATATGGTTACAATGTTCCTGTCTTTAAAAGGCCATTCAAGAAAAGGCATTGGGGAAATGGTCTTCGAGTCTGCGCCATGCTTACTTCAAAATTGATTTTTAGAAGGTGCTCCAAATGAGAACCACGTTCCAAGAAATCAGACAACTGTGATTCTACATAATAAATTATGTTTGGCTAAAATGTGCATGTAAAGCAGCTCATAATGGCATCTCAAGAACATTCATGGTTTGAATATATGAAGAAACATGAAAACATGCTTGGTTTGAATACTGGAGCAGAAGAACGTCAGCATGAAACTACTAGTAGGAATCTTCAATCCTCATAAATATACAGGCTAAAACATTCACTCGGGCAAAGAGCGATTTCCAAAAAGACCGTCTTTAAACAGCCATTATGGTCACAAATACCTTTACGAACACAGCATGTACAATTTCTTACCATTTATCGCTATGCATAAAAACTGTTCATACTGGGATTGTAAAGCTATTTGTTTCCATAGCAAGATAGTCTTATAAATTGACCCTGGTTCAAGTGATACAGAATGTCAATCGCCACAAATAAAGGGAACTGGTTAAAGGTACATGTAAAAGAAAGTAGTTGCAGCAAACAATTATTTCATGAGAAAGTCTTTAAAATCAAGGTTAATTATCACTATAAACCTAGATCTGGTACATTAATGTAAACTTATCTTTGTGAAATCATGAAATCTTGGCTCAAAACCGTTATATCTGATGATCACTATTAAACACAGAAAAGCATATATGTGAGACAGTTTCCTTGGGAAAATATCCAAAAATATCCAAAAATATTTCATGGAATTCTGTGCTTATTTTGCTAATTTCTCAGCATTTACAGACTTTCTTTCAAAGCCATTTGACATATTTTTCATACACAGGAACACATGGGTGGTAATATTGGTAATTTTATTGGAATCTGTTTGAACTCATTTTGAGATCATTACCACAACTGGTATTTAACTTTAGGAAAATATTCCCCCCCCCCCCCCCCTCCCCCTTACATGACTAGTTTACATCAATGCTTTTGTATATAAATTTGGACAATAAACTTTAGTTATATACAATACATAAATAATCATTGTACCTCCAAGTAAATGACTGTATGCAGACAATATAAAGTAGACTTGAATATGGCACTTGTGAAATTCATAGAAAATGTTTTATTGGCTATAATAATAATATCAATGTATTTTGAGCCAGATTCTATAAGAGCCAGGACTTCTCCTGGTACTACTAAGATAAAGGAAAAGGATGAGTCTTTTCTCCAAGTTGTTACATCCTGAAATTTTATACAGGTGTATATTATGTTTAATGAATGCTTCATATTACTTGTAAGAAAACCATGCCTGTAGCCAATAGGGGATAAAAAAAGAAAGAAAAAAAATTAAAACATAATTACAGAAATTGGTTGGAAAACCATACTGATTATTGAAGTTTTGTTTTCCAACCTACATTAAGATGAAAACTATTGAAAACTTTGAATTCATATTGTTTTATTGACCAACGTATTGTAAATCATTTGAAATTGAAATTATTTTGAATTTATTCAATCATGACTTCATGTTGAAGCAAAAATCAATTCAATTTTGAATGAATTATAGTTTATATTTCCTTGGTATGTAGGCTGCGAGAACCGCCTATTAAAAAGTTACTTTAATGTTACTAATACATGTAACTATCAACTTCGGTATCATCCACCTACAATTTGGGTCTGATTTATTAGATTTCTTTATCGACAGGAAGCTAAATTCCCAAGCATAGCAGCGCATGTACATGTATCAACGAGATTCAGTGTTTCTCCATTCATATACCAATGGAACAGTTGCCATGACAACCAAACATGTTTGTTGCTCACACATGATACATCACATCACTGGCAGACTAGATTACAGCTTTCTGAGGAAGATGTAACACATGTGAAATGAGTGTGTCTACCTCACACTGTATGTAGCATGCTGTGCAACGAAAAAAAAAATTCCCGAAGTCTAATAGTAACTCATCATACATACTCTATGTAAAGTGTTGTGCAGTGAATCTGCAGTGCAATGCCTAAGAAAATAGGTCTTAACATGTAGCAATTCCAGCTACAAACTGCAACAGTTGGTCCTGTTTTTAGAAAACTTGTTATCATAACAAAATTACAATCAGTTGAAAGCAACTGAAATTATGTCATTTGATCGGCTGATGATAAATTTGTCATCGAAATTTGGTATTTATTACTGATTCTTTATAAAAACAGGGCCAAGTGTTGGCTGAGGAAGGTATCAGAAGACTCCATTAAGATACATCAGAGGCGAACAAACTTTGAAAGCAAACAAAAACACAAAATATTACCAAGTCATAGAAAGGTCACTTCTCAATGAAAGGTGAAAACTTCTCAGCACACAAATATTTCCTCCCATTTGTCATCGAGCGACACACAGGGTGACTCAAGGGTCTGACTATGTCACGAACTCCAGTGTAGATTTCTTAGAATTGTTCTGTATTTTCTTCTTTATCTCCATTCGTTTGCTTTCGCACAAACAGAGCACCTATGTTATTGAAAATGAATTGCATATTTGTGAGACGCAAAGGTAGTAAATTGTTGTCTGACCACAAAGAGCTTTGGGATGAGCCTGGGTAAAGGTTACGGGATGAAAGGAGGGTTAGGACCAGGAGGGGCCAATGGTGGCTCCGAATCCCTCCCCCTTCCCCCCACAAAAAAGAAGGGCTGACCAAGCGGGGATAAAGTAAGCCACTCCAGCGCTCTCTCCCTCAAAAGCCCAAATGCCCCCTTAAAGAATATCAAAAATATAAAATAGAAGGGATCATCACCATGGAAGTTGGAGAGATGTACATGTAGGATGGTTGACTGCAGAGAGGCTATCAATGACACTATCCCTGAAAAGCACTACTCCCTCCACCCCCACCAGACGAAAATGAAAAAGAAGGGATCATGGACATATCAGTTAAATGGATGGAGAATCGTTGATTGCAGCAAGGCTTTTAAAGCAAACTGCTCCCTCCCATAAAAACCTTACCCCCCCCCCCTAAAAAAAATAATAAAAATTGAAAGAAACATGAACAAGAATGAAAAAGAAACGATCATGGAAGCTCAAATTGAAGGGATGAGGGATAATTGACTGCAACAAGTCTAATGTTAGCCACTCTCCCTTTCAACCCCTCCCCCCCCCCCCCTCCCTCCCCACCAAAAAACACCTTGTAGGCCTCATATATGAACATGGACATTTCAGTGTATAACATATATGGTTATACTGCCAGCACCAGCTCCAAGTGTTGATTGAATGATTTCATTTTGAAACTTTGTCTACTATGCAGGTTCTATACACTTTGGAATAAATAAAACAAACAACTTGTTGCTTTAAAGGACAATTCCACCCCAACTAATAGTTGATTTGAATAAAAAGAGAAAAATCAAAGAAGCATGACACTGAAAATTTCATCAAATTTGGATGTAAATTAAGAAAGTTATGTCATTTTAAAGTTACCCTTAATTTCACAAAACAGTTCACATCCTGATCAGTATGCAAATGAGGGGACTGATGACATCGCACACTCGCTATTTCTCAAGTATTTTAATATATGAAATATGATATATTTACATTTTCTCCTTATTGTCATGAGAAAAAAATATTCTATTTCTCCCTGAACATGTGGAATTACCATTGTTTGAACATTGTGTGGTTCAAACAAGGACCTTATTGTCAAATCTGTGAAAATTTAAATATTCTACAATTCAAACAATGAAATACAAAAAAAACAGTGTGTGACATCATCAATTCTCTCATTAGCATATCACTGAGTTGTGCATGTAACTGTTTTTTTTAAAATAAGCGAAAATTTAAAATGTTGTAACTTTCTTATTCTACATACACCGATTTTGATGGATTTCAGCGTTATGCTTGTTATGCTAGTTTTTCTCTATTGATTCAAATCATCTTATTTCTGGGGTGGACTTGCCCTTTAAAGCTGATTTGGTTCTCTCTGGACGTTACACAGCCATACTTCACACTACTCCTGCACCTCATCACAGCTACTGTAACTTGTAACTATAAAAAGAATGTTTTACTATTTCACTTTCTTCAAAAATTCTGCATTCACCTTTCACCTAGAAGCCATGAAAAGTCAGAAGAAGAAAGAAGGACAATAAATTTGTATTGGAATGTATTGGAGTGGCAATGATAATACAGAAAGAAGGGCATAGAATTAAAGAGAAAGAACAGACAGAGAGTTCTTTTTTTCAATATGTACTTATATTTTGTAGTAACAAGACCCAATAACTGCATTCAAACTTTTAATGGTGTTTTGTTTCAAGCTACCCATACAGACAATATGACTGATCGAAATGCAAAGTGGAGAACCAAAAAGAAATGATTTACAGAGAACCTGTAAAATGTTATGTAATAAGTGATAGTACAAATGAAAGAGAGAGAGAGAGATCTGTACAAGATAATTTTTTTCTAAATAACGTTCTGACTACAATTTACATCCTACAAGCTACGATTAGCTTAAAGATACTTCTGGACTCTTTATTTTTACAGATAAGATTACAGAGTAGACTTGAAGGAGAACATGAGAGAAGCCTCAAACACCCTTGAACTTGAAATGACAAATTTAGATCCAGGCAGCGACAAACCAATATCAAAGATATTAGATACAATACCAAGTAAACCACACTACAACACCATACCACCACAATCTCAGATCAGACACATAATACCCCTATCTTGCTGACCACGACTATGACAACATTCCACTTGCCACACATACCACAAGTCCACTCATGAATACTAAAGAGATTTGCTCTTTGTGGATACCTTCTGGACAAACGAAGAAGAAAAAGAACAGTCTGGTATAGTTGATCATCAGCCATCACACTTCAACTTCAGGACGGGATAAAACACGCTGTCTGACAGAGCTTAATTTGTAAATTTTATACTTTGAAGAACTGCTCTGGTGAGTCTAACTTCTAACAAATAACAATGGCTTTTACATATTGAAGGTTACTGGACAATTAAGAAGCTTCATAATGCAGTTTAATAGGAATCATCATGAAACTGCTACAAACCTTCTAAATCTTACATGTATGTCCTCTGTCCTCTATTCCCATTTTCATTTCATTTATATCTTCTCTATATATTCCTCCCCTCCTCATCCCCCTACTGCCCCCACCCTCATTCTCCCCCTCCATCTTCCCTGCCTCTTCCCCCTCCCCATCCCTCATCCCCTCTTTTTCCCCTCCCCTTCTCATCCTTGCCCCTCCCTTTCTCTCTCTATCTCCTACCATCTCATTTCCATCCTTCCAGGAAATGTAATTTTGGTATTTCTCTTTCCTTACGAGTCGTAAATGGCCGTTTTAACATTTTTTTGTACCAGCTACATATGGGTGGTTTTAATCAAATTAAATAAAACAGCTGTTTTTTACTGTGACTGCAGCATAAAGGACAGTTTGGATGTTTGTTTTTTTCTGCACAATGTAATAGTAGATTGTCTTAATATCACACAAATACACATACACAAAAAAACACCAGCTGAAAAACATGATTAACAATGAGAAACTTGTACGATAAACTTTATAACTTACATCATACTCTGTATTTCTGGAATGAAGCTGACTCTATTGGCTGCTTTAGCTGGATGAGGTGGGGGAGACATGGGGTTGGAATCAGCAGGGCTCATCACCTGCGAAGAAGTACTCTGTAAAGAACAAAGAGACAACATTTTTCTTCACAGGAGAGCTATGTAAAAGTATCTGAATGGCAAAAACTTATCATTCCATCATGGAATGCTTTTTGAATCTAAAAGAAATGGTATTGAATACTGTAATCTTTATAAGTGATGTAGACGTACGTGTTCACAAATTTTACCCTATTAAAGATCTCAAAATGAGTTCGAACAGAATCAAATAAAATGATCACCCAAGTGTTTGTATGCATTTAAAATATATGTGCCAAATGGGAAAAATGGGGAAAAAATTTGTATGCATTTAAAATATATGTGCCAAATGGGAAAAATGGGGAAAAAAATTGTATTTGCTGAGAAATTAGTAAAATAAGCATGGAATTACATAAAATATCAGGTATTTTTCAAAGAAATATTAGTACACGGTCCCACATATGCCTATTTGTATTAGTCACTTAGTGATCATCAGAATTATCGATTTTCTGCTAAGATTTCATGATTTCACACTGTAAAAAATGAAGTGCTAATAGTGACTGCACTACCAGTGCTGATTTTCTAGTTCAAATTTAAACTAGTAAATCAGCACTCGAAGTGCAGTCACTATACAAGCTCACTGTAAGTGCTAAATTAGCACTTCTTTTTTACAGTGCACAAAGATGAGTTTATTTCAATGTACCAGATCTAGATCTATATTAAATATGGTGGCAATTAACCTTTATTTTAAAGACTTTCTCATGAAATAATTGTAATTTACTGCAACTTCTTTATTTTACCTTTTATAGTTTAAGTAGCAGACATACATGTAGAACCTGAAAGGTACAAATAGGTCAATAGGCCTACAATTCAGCTCACCTGTTTACTAAATGACAGATTTTGTACATGAATGTTACAAATATTTATTCACAGAACCATGACTGAACAGTGAAATGAGAACAATGCATGTTTATTTCATTACATTGACACAATGTATCTTTTTTCTCCTGCAATGTTATTTTTATACATACAAACTCTTGGGTGGGTATTTTTTTTTTATTCTGTTCGACCCGGGGAGGGGGGGCGGCACTCAGTATATAATGCGTGGTGGGTATGTGCCACGGAGGGGACCCCCATTTTTACACTCAAATTTCTGTTCCAAGGCATAGCATTTTTATCATTTTGAGATCGTTACCACAACTGGTATTAATCTTTAAACAAGAATGTTATTCATCGTTTATTCGCTTTTAGCAGGCCCGGTGTCTTAGT